>NW_025777133.1:0-73546 GCF_021130785.1 Homalodisca vitripennis | reverse complement strand
ACCCATGTAATTTTTTATACTGTTTAGTTTTAAAACAAATTAGTAATATTTGCATCCAAGATTAAAATATAAATTATTTTATTTTCAAATGGGAAGTGTTATTGTATCACTTTAACCCCCAATTGAACCCTCCCCGTTGTCTCCGTTGTCTCAGGTTAGTAGTTCACCTGAGCAAGAGATTGTATTTCAGATATCGAAACTTATTGTTACTTATTTAATATATCACTAAATGATGGCAAATGTTCCCAGATTTAATTGTCGTTACTACAAATCCAATACACAACAAATACAAATACAATTTTAAATTCTCAACCGTTTACAAATAAAGACACTCTCATCCGGTATTCATAAAATAGAGTCATTCAAAAGAGATTCTGGCTAATGTCTGTGATATTTAACATAATACACTCTAACACTGTAGAAACACCAACTTACTGAGACGGTTCTGCCGTAGAGGAAGGTCTTCATTTATTTACATACAAGGGTGTACAGAATAATAATTTGTTTCCTTTGAACAGTATTGCATTTTAAATACGGAACGTTCTTGAAATACCGCCCCATAATTGATATAATAGTGGACCATAACTATATTAAGCTGCTTTCACAGTATATGTACAGGCTACATGAGATAGTTTTCAAAGTGACACAGCCTGAATACAAATTCATTTCTATTAAGGCTATTTATTATTTTTACGATTTTTAATGCTGAAAAATCTACGATATTTGAACCGAACTTTCCTAGACGATACTCATAATTTTAGTCATAAAATGATATTATATTAAATTATGGCAATGTTACAAAACTATAAGGGCAGCTATAAAATAAATGCCTATTTAGAGATTCCATGCGTTGTAATTAATATGAAAATGAGCATTACTAATATTTTTAACGAAAAGTGAATTCTTTTCATAATTAGATAAATTTAATTTTCACCTGTTAGAATCCAATTAATAATTTGTTTGTCCCAACAAATCAAAAACAAAATTTTATGAAAAGTTAGGTGTAGTTTTGGAACAGATAAATGCTCTTGGTCATAAAAACAAATATGACTATTATGGAAAAAGTCTTTAGATTATACATACATAATTATTTTTAGTTTGAATGAATATTGGATTCATATTAGTTTAGTTAGTTCAGCACCAGTAAAACAGTCCATAATCAAATACTCTGCGTTGTTGCATTGTACAATAATTTTAGAAAAATAAACATATCTTATGGCTATTTGATTTTTGTTTCATGGTTTTCTCATTTATTTTTTGATCAAGAATAATTCATAATTATTTAGTATTGTTAATATAACCAAAATGAGCACAATATGTCTGTTAAAGCAACAACCAGCACATTTGTGTAGAATATTATTTGAAACATGTACGTCCATTTCTAAGTTGATAAATTTAGTTTCTTCTGGATACAATAGCATATGGTTCGTTATCACCATTGAATGGCACATAAATCTTCGTTCAAGAGGTGAGTTAATTAATTCCCAAGCATCGTCGGTAAAACACAATACTCCACTATCGGCAGAAGAAGTAAAACTGTAAATGAAATTTCCATTATGTATATCGGTTATGCATATAGTTACAGTGCTGTGTCGGCGGCGTTCAGATAAGGATAGTCGTTAGATCGTGCTCCTGTCGTGAACTTTTAGTGATCCTTTAGTTTTTTGCGATCAGGTCAAATATTTTAAGTAGTGACTTTTGAAACCTTTTTACTTTCATCTCCTTTTAGAAAAATGGTCAGTTGTGGAATTTGTATGAAGCCCCTTAAACAAAAGAAGACATTGACATGCTGTAAGTGCGGTAAGAGGTTTCATTGCACTTATCTAGATTTAAACAAAGCCAAAATGGAGCGTATAACGGCTGGTACTTGGAAATGTATAAACTGTCCTGAGCAGAAAAGGAAGCGCCGGCGAGTCGATGTAGATGGCCAGGAAAGCTTTCCCTGGAAGACATCACTAAGAAAGTATTCAAAATTGAAAAAAATCAGAAAAGTCAGGAAGAAAGTTTTAACCAAAAAATTTACTTGTTAAACGAAAATCTAGATACCAATTCAAGGATGCTCAATGGGATTTTGGAGATCACTGGTGGTCTTCTGAAACCTTATAACAAGCTAGGCAAGAGGGTGAATTTCTTGGAAAAACGAGTAAAGGGAATGGAAAGTACTCGAGAGTGAATTTCGTGGAAATATATGGTGTCCCTATGCAACCTCAGGAGGACGTATTGAGTGCAGTTAAGGAGGTTAGGAAGGCCTTGGGCATGGACGTCGTGGACTCTATGTTTGATGCGTATCATCGGATGGGTAACAGGACGGCTCACAACTCTATCTACGTGAACGAGGACCTAACACCAGCGAGAAGGCGGCTCTTGGGGACGGGAAGGCTGATAAGGAGTGACAATGATGATCGGAACCAGTGGTGTTCAGGGGAAAGATATTATATGTATAAACTTAATTCAATTTTAAATAACAACAGTTTCTACAACAACTATTTCAAAATGTGGCAAAATCCGATTGATCAATATACAGTATAACTTATTACTATGTAAATATTGTAGGCCACGTTGATGATATTGTCTACTTTCAAAAGGTAACATATTAAAGCAAGTACAGCTGAGTCTTTTGAAACTATTTATGTATATATAGCATAGTATTAAATACCAGTTCCTCTTGAGAATATGGTACCAAACATGTCAAAATACATACATACAAAAACTAGCCTATGTGTAGAAAGTATAGCTGAGTCTGTTGAAACTATTTATGTATATATAGCATAGTATTAAATACCAGTTACTATTAGGAATATAACTGTAACAAACATGAAAAAATCCTTCATAACATAATTATTGCTAAAGGTTAAAAAGTTAAGTATTGACCAACATTTAATTTAATGTCTCGTATATAAGTTAAACTCAATTATAATTAGTAAGGTCCCCGCTACCTGGTTTCACTGTATATAATAGATTAATACATTTATAATCAGTAAAATTTTTTATATTTATGATTCTAAAAGTTTCATCGACTTCCTATCGAATTATAAAATTATTACACTATAAAAATATAGGTTATATTACGATGTAAATTAAAGCATAATAACAGTATATATTGTTGAATTGTATCTTTGATAAAGATCAATTTATTTGTATTTTAAAGAGTAGTGTAGTACTTCGAAAATCAAACTTTAAATATTCTTTTCGTATTATAGAAATTTTTTGAAAAATCTTTGTATTCTTTTCACAGTAAAAATTTTTAAAAATATCTATAACCTGTTTTGAGTCTAAACTAAAATTTTGTTTGAATTTAACTCCATTACAAATACAGTGTTGTGTTTTAATTTCGTCTTCAAAATTGTTACAAGTAACTACGGCGAGAAATGTTGAGTTGTTAAAGTGTAAACTGTAGTACACATCAAACTAGTACAATAATTGTGAAACAAAGATTAATGTTTATAATAATATATTTGAGTTCTATAAGACAAAAAAATCTTTGTTTACAACACATTTTGACTATTTTCTATCAACACAATAAAAAGCAACGAAAAACAAAAAACTCCAATAAATAAAAAATAACAACTGCAAACAAAAACTATTTGAATGTAATGCACTAAATGTAGGTCTAATAACAAAAATCGTTCATTAGTCGTTTCTACACGTTTTAACTTATTTATGTGTAGTACTGGTGTAATATAATAACAACTATTTATACGTTTTGGAATTATGGTTTGTAAATAATATATTTATGTAACATACACTACATGTTCTTAACAAGGACATATAATTATGTACACAAATCTCTTGCAGAATACATTCCTTCTTGATAGGGAATAATTATACTACTGTTGTATAAAATGAAAGTAAATAATAATTGCATACCTAATTACAGTTATGTTAATTAAAATGTAATATGTAATCTTTCCTTGACGATGTAATAATATTTATCCTGCATACATTTTGTGGTTACTTCAAAATAAAAGTTATATAATTATATATAAACTGTGTAATATAAAAAAAACTAATCTTAAAACGAACTATGATATGTTATATTTCTACAACTATGAAAACGGACGTATAAAAGTTTTTAAGTTTAACTTTATTTTTATGGAACTAAAACCATGGCTGTCAGTTGCGCATCTTACTCTGGACTACTAGTAGGGCTTGTAGAGATTGTAGCAATAGAAAAGCATTATATTTATTTGAGTGTCTCTGTTACAAATGTAACTTGTAACATAATTTTAGCGTTATCCCTACACACTCTTGTGTAGGCGAGCCAGATAGAAAGTAGAATTACATTAATTACAAATGATGAGTTTCTAAGAACTCTTCTGCTGAAAAACACTCCACAACAAAGTAACCCATTTGGCTAAGCTTTGTAAGATCAAAACGACTTACATGTATATATCTTAACTTAAATTACTGCTGTTTATTCATTTCAAAACAATATTTTAGATTACAAAACAATTATAACATGTGCTAGTAAGTTGTGTACGTAGTGTGTTAATAGGAGTCATTATAAAGTAAGGGATATTAGTATATGGGATATTCTAGATCATATGTAATATAAATGTGGTATAATTTATGAAATATTATAATTAAAATTGCCTTCATCAACGTTCAGACATTACATTATATAACTCATATATTATTTCAGTTACAGTACTTATTTTAATAATAGTCAGTAAATGAGGATGGACGGTATCTGAAATTAATATTATATTTAACCACTTATTATGTTCTTTCTCTCATATTAAGAGACATCGTCAACGAGCATGTGTTCTCTCAAAAATAAGGAAAGTAAAAAGTTACAATATTTGAATGTTTTGGAAAGGACTGTGTTCCGGTTTATCTTTAATTACTGTAACATGAGTGACTAACTTAGAAGTGATAAAAAATAAAGTTTTGTTAAATTTACATTTTGTAGGAGCATTTGTTTTGTAATTGCGATCCTATATCTGTTGAAATTGTAGAGCATGTTTAACAAAATATAAACGAAATCAAATTCAAAAGAATCTTTAAGTAACGTATCGATACAAATTTTAAAATAAAATACACTGTTAAGAAATTTATTTAATATATACTAAAGCATTATATATTTAATCATTATTAAATATAGTGTAATAATTATAAAAAGCACAATGCCGTCGTGAGGTTTTAAAACATTTGCATGTTAGAAATATAGTAGTAATTAAATTTCTTGATGTAACTGACATTAATTTTAGAATTTTTTAAAAGTATTTACTATTAAAATTACCCAAATTGTCTAAATTTACTAGATGAAATCAACTTAGAGCTTCCATGAAAATATTTGTATAGGAAAATTTTTATTTATTTCTTGATCGTTTAATTTTTTTTTTTATTCAAGAACATTTAATTAATGTTCTTGAATTTAATTCTTGTAATACTAAAAGCAGAATCAATGATTTCTTAACGATACATTTAAAAAAAACTAGTTAAGCTAATGTAAATTATAATTTATTCGTCTTATACCTTTTTCTCTTACTTTTTAATAAACCATTTAAATATCTGAAATCGTATACTTATTCAAATGTTTAGGAATTTAAAAAGAAATCTTTTATAAATAATATATTTATTGTGAGTTAAATAAAACACAGCGCTTTCAGCTAAATACTAAATATTAAAATTTCACTCCTCCTCGAAACATTGCGTGCACAATTACCTTCTTACATTTAACCTTAGCAGTTTTTGTTAGTAAAAGTGCAATTTTTATCAGTTTTGTTTTATATTTTTTTGACTGAAGATGGCTCACCACTACGAGGCCATATATTTATATATTGCTTATATAATTATATTAAGTATGTAATTATATAAGCAATGTTTGTACGTAGTGTAAATCAAAACAATTAGCTGATAGTCACATACAATTTTTTTTCGTTGTTGTCAGTCTATAATCTTCGCCTCATTTACAAGATGAAGATTCTTGCATCAAGAATCAATTTAGTTTTCTTCAATGACGTCTAGCTAGACAACAATGGTCAGCTGTCTGTTTTCCTGAACAAAAGACTACCGTGAGGATGTTTTTTTTAAGTCAATACAATTTCTTAGAGCGTTTTCTCTGTTCTGTGAATATAAAGCTTTAATATAGTTTCCGAGTTTCTGCCCGTTTTTTATTTTTAATTCTGAAGTTGTCTCCTGAATATCGATGATCTTCTGTCATTTTACGGTTCTTGTATCACCTGATTAGAACCCTCGAGACTAGTTACAAATACTTTCCTCGGGGTTTCTTAATGACGCAACTTGAGCAGCCTACAGTCCAGTGTTATTAGACGAATAAAAAACATATATGTGGGGAAGGTTTTAAATTAAGAACGCAACTACACGTAAATGCTGTAATTAAATACAATAAACTTTGATGTTCCTAAAAAGACGTCTGTTAGTAAATGGACAATACGTTGCACAGTTTATTTCTAAGTTTGATAGCATTTTTAATATATTTCCTGGATTTTTCCTGGATATTTCCCAGCTTTCTGTTTAGTTAAGGATTTAATTAACTGTTCCTCTGACAACTTACTGTTCATATTTATCTTAGACAGCACTTTACTAAATTAGCTCAGTTGGATATCTAACATGAATACTGACACAGTGTTACTGATTTATCTTTGTCGCACGTTGAAATAAATAAAGCCGATTTATCGCTGCTAATTTCAGTGCAGCTACTTTCTAGTAATCTTATTTTATTTTACACTACAAACAACTGCGATAAATTAATATTTTTCGTTAAATTTTAACTTCTATTATATACTTATATTATTATTTCCTGATTGATATACAGGCGCATTGACAATAAACGGAAATTATTAGGATTAGCTTAAAAGAAATAACATAGGGAGCGTTCATTGTGCTTTATCTTAACTGTTCTCTTGTGTATTTATTTTGTAATTAAGCTCTTACTTTGATCAGAGTTAAAGTAAGAATACTATGAACATGATACAACTCGTAATTTTATGATTTGAAATAGGAAAGTAAGAGACAAACTATTTTTACTGCATTAATTTGTTCCATAAAATCGAGGAATCACAGCGGAAGAGGTTCCAATGCGACTTAATTTGGGCAATCAAAGATGATCAGACCAATCGGTGGCCAAGAGGCAGATTGCCAAAATACTACCAAATAGTGCTGTTCTCAGGACAACGACTGGCCATATATGTCAGAACCCTTTAGGGTAGGAAATTGGATAGTATCTAAAGTATAATTGGAAACATGAACACTAAATAATCCGCGATATATCGGGGACAGATTCGTTACAGGCTAATGTTATATCAATTAACACTAACAGTAATCGGAACATAACAGTAATAGTAATAGTATTCCTAATACGCCTAAAACAGTTGAAACATAATTTTTGTTATTTTTGTCATTTAAAATTTGTCAATGTTATTTCCTAAAAGTCTCAATTAATGCTAAATATGTAATAGTACAAGACTGTATAAAATGTTTTATAAATTTATATATATATATATATATATATATATATATATATATATATATATATATATATATAAATTAGTAAATGTGTAAACTATCAGAAATTTGTAATATTGAACTTCTATACTATAAATACGATAGTATAAACATACTATAAATTCTAAAGTATTACAGTTTCTAATGTTAAGAGTCCCCGCCTATGCAATGAAATTAACATTCCAATTTTACTGTTTTTCTTCTTTTATTTCTCTTAAATAATAACGAACCATAAGGTTACATATCAATGCAATAGCGTTTTCACGGTGATGTTATTTTTAAGGAGAAGCTGACGCCTTTTAAGCCCTTTTCTGTCCGTCCTCATAGATCGATACAAGGTCGATAGTACTGATAAAAAATGAAACGCACACATACAAGATTTCAACCTCTGCTATATCTAACGTAGATTCTAAATCTGACTCCTTAGACTATTCAAACATCGGTACTATATCTATATATAGTATATGATATACTATATCTATATACTATATCATCGGTACTATAATATGTGCTTATTTAACGTTTCAGGGAGAGGTTATATCATCGATAGGTTCAGGAACTTGATCTTTTTTTCAGAGTACTCCTTATTCATTTTGATGTGTCTCGTTGGGAAGGATACAATGTTGTTATTTAGAATTAGTTTGACCGAATCTAAACTGATACTCCAGTTTTTGATTTTCAGAGGTACCTGATACTGTAGCCCACCTTTCAATAAATTTATTATTTTAAGAGGTTGCAATACCTGGCTCATATAAGATACCAAGAACAAAAATAAAATAAAATAACTATCCCACATATTCGTTTTAAATGTATTGGTGATAGTGAAATAATGCTAAAAAATCTGCAATAGACCACATTAAAGGCAGTAAACGATTATTGTATAGTATTACAAAAGTTCCAATACAAGAATGGTAACAAGTAAGAACACTAGCATATAGTGCTAAGTAGGATTTAAGGTTGTGTGTAAGGAATAGTAATTAGAAATTAAGTTCTATACCTAGAATAAGGAGTCTTATAAATTAAGAGATTAATCCATCCAAACGATACCTTAAACTAAGAGCGCTGTATTGTCGATTCAGACTAATGTAAGTTCAAAATACACCAATGACACTATCTCAAGACAGGATGATATTAACGAGTTTTCTTATTTACTGATTAACATGGATCGCACAATGGTAAAAACTAACTTTAACTTATATATGAAAGTGGTGGATCTGAGATCAGTGCGACTGTGTTTGGAATGTATGGGGGAATAATTGTAAGTCTGAATGTGTGTGAATTCGTCGATTAGGGGACTAGCTATTGAATAAAGAAATCTGTTGACAATTGCGATACAATTTACATTGTTAATATAATATTGTTAAGATTATTATTTTTAATAATAATCATTTTGATACTTGCCAAAATACTAGGGAAGTCAATAAACTTGAAACAACAAAACTACGAACTTCACTAAGTAAGACGGCTTCTGGGTGCGTCCTTTAGCTGTTTTGTTTCATTCAAATGGATTAATTGGATGGGAGTGGGAAAGTCAATATAGCCTTGTCGAAGCTTATAATAGCTTCTGGACTTGCACTGATAAGTTTATCAGATTGTTTCTGTCTGATACGGAAAATGTGTGTGTTTATTTATAGAGAAGGAGCATAGTTATATAGGTAAGAGAAAATAAACTGTTTGTTTTTGTTTATAGTTCAACTAATTAATTACATTTATTGACGCCATGAGGTATGCAATAATCTATCGTCTCAACTGTAAAATTATGGGTCCTAAATTCTTTGTGACAGAAGAATTACAATATAAAATAACTGAATTAATACTTAGTTCAAAATATTTTAATTGCTTAAGAGCATTATATTAATTTCTAGGGTAATATCAGAATGTTATTGTATTCCAACTACTTACTTTCTTTACACTAGAGCACTGATTCAATAATGACCAAAATTAAAAATACAATTTGTGTTCTTATAATTTATCAAAATGAAGTAAAGGAATGGCTGTGTTAAACAAACAAGTTCATTCATTTCCTACTGTGTTTGTAAAATATAATAATTCGTCATTAAGTTGTAATGTTACTGTATTAACACAAATTAAATCAGTGCACACGAAGTTCAATTATAGGAGATGTCCCACACAAATTATATGTCAGACAATTGTATGTATTTGTATATCATCTTCAGACTGGCCATGTAAAATGTTCCAGAGGCTCTACTATGTATTTATGCATGTATGTACGTCTGGTGTCTGTTCTGTATTAATACATGTATGTATGTCTGGTGTCTGCTCTGGATTTATTCATGTATGTATGTCTGGTGTCTGTCATGTATTCAGGAAGTGTTGTATACCCTCCGACCTGTGTTCTTTATTTTGTGTATCATGTGTTGAGTTTGACCAAGCTACACAGATGTATGTACCTACTGTGAACTCTTATGACGCAATATTTATACTGGATCATGCATGTGAATCTTCTCTGTGAGTTTTATTTATTAGCTTACAGTTTTATATATATTTTTTATAAATTGAGAAATCTAGCGTACACAAAGTGTCAAATACCATTGTGCCAATTTTTTAATGAAATCAATCTTGTACTGTAAGATGTGGATTACAGATCAAAAGGCTATATATATATATATATATATATATATATATATATATATATATATATATATAATATTGAATTTAATTGAATCGGTTTATTTCCAAAAGCTTACATTTCAATGGCCCAGCTAAGTACAACACTTGTCAGCGGGGTCCAAATTAAACCATCTTAACTAAACCATACAATGTATTTATTAAATTACGTACCAAAGTTGGCACTTATTATTTTGTTAAAGTTTACAAGCAAAAATAACAGCATACATGTTTGTTTTATTTTATCTTTATATTTCAAATTATAAACACTGATAAAACCGGTCTCTTAACTCTTAAATTTAAGTTCATGTTCCTAACTAACAAATTTTCACTGGTCATATAGTGTGATTTCATTGTACATTGTAGGCCTTTGTCGGCAGGTAAGATTTTGACCGTGTCGTCTTTCCCAAGGATCGACCTGGCCTTTTTCTCCTCACAGGGCACCCGGTTTCGTTGTGAAGCCGTCTTTTACTGAGTCTTTTACTCAGAAAAATTCCTCCCACAAAACCCAATTTGACAATAGAGGACAAAGGCAACGCTACTGTGGTACTTGACTCAGTAGCGTATAAAGAAAAGATTGCGGAAACTTTAAATACTGGCAAATATACAGTTTTTAAATAAAGACCCAACTGATTCATTTGAACGCAAAGTAGCAAACACCTTAAAAAAACATAAAGATTTTTTTTTTCAGATAAATTTAGATCTAAATTAACTCCTCACCACTCCAAAATCCCCCATATGTATGGCCTTCCCAAAATCCACAAACCTACCATCCCTCTCCGGCCCATCATTAGTTCTCGTGATTCACCTTGCAGGGAATTGTCTAAAGTTCTCTTGGACAACTTAACGCCATTGGTAGGAAAAACTTACTCTTTCATCAAAAATTCCAGGGATTTCGTAGAGAAGTCAAAATCCCTAAAATTGACTAAAACTGACAAACTGGTAAGTTTTGATGTCGAAAGTCTATTTTACAAATGTACCAGTTCCAGAAACTCTCGGAATTATTAAATCACGTCTCAAAGAAGACCAAACATTAAAGGATATAACTAAACTTCCCGTGCCAGTAATTATGGAACTGTTAGAACTATGCACTCAATGCAATTATTTTGAGTTAGAGGTAAAATTTACCGTCAAGATGAGGGGATGGCAATGGGTTTCTCCATTGTCTCCTATTTTCGCCAATATCTTTATGGAGGAATTCGAGCGAAAAGCTTTGGCTTCAGCTCAGTTCAAACCGAAGATTTGGTGGAGGTATGTGGATGATACCTTTGTTATTTTTTCTCATGGAGACATTGAATTAAATAATTTTTTGAATCACATTATTAGTATTTCTCCTTCCATCCGCCTCACAATGGAAGTGGAAGTCGAAAACAAGCTTCCCTTTTTGGATGTGTGTGTGTGTATTAAGAGATAGGGATGTCCTTAAGACAACTATTTTTCGAAATAGAATCACACAGGAAAATATTTAAATTATCATTCCAACCATCAAAAATCTGTCAAAGAAGAGTAGCCTACTCGTTGTTTGATAGAGCAAAGAGCTTGTGCTCAGATAAAGATGGACTAAAAGAAGAATTTAAGAAAATTGAATCGGATCTCAGAAGCAATGGATACCCTCAATTAGTAATTAATAAGTGCAAACGAACCAGAAGAATCATTCCTGAGTCAGAAAAACAGAATTTTGATAAATTTGCGTTTATGTCAATATCCCTTATGTGCCGGGATTATTGGAGAAAATTAGAAGAGTAGGTAGAAAGTACAACATTAGAACCGCGTTTAAAACACACAAAACTCTTAGACAAAGTCTTGTAAAAACAAAACCAAAAAATGGCACACAGGATTCCAAAAACTGTGTTTACAGTATAAAATGTAGCTGCAATAGGGAATACATAGGCGAGACAAAAAGACCACTAAACGTACGGATAAAAGAACACAAAGAAAACACGCGAAAGGGTTTCACAGAAAAGTCAAAAATTGCACACCATTGTTGGTCCGAAGACCATCATATGAATTGGGATGAAGCCCACATAATACATCGGGAACCACATTTCTTCAAAAGGAAATTAATTGAGGCAACATACATTAAATTGGCAGACCAACCAATCAGTCAACCATCAGTCGAGATTAGGCCGCTTTGGTTGCCAATTCTAAAAAAAAATGAACTAAAGAGAAAACCAAAAGTATCAAACGGATCGGATATTTGTAATAAACCAATGCGGAGTCACAATATGGTTTTATTTATTTATTTATTGTATACGGTTAACACCATTTTATATTACATGATAAATTTACAGTTTGGATTTAGATGGCTAACAATACAGGCATCTAATTCTATGTATATGAGGTTACCTCCGCCCTTATTACTATTAAATACATACTCTTATAGACCAAACACAAATTAACAGACCATGCAATTGATTTAAATAAATAATTAAAAAGACGTAGTAAATCATTACAAGCATTAAGAAACCTTATTATATTATAAATATATACAGAAATGGTTCTAATCAACAGGCAAGTTCAAAATATGTCTACACTCTACATATTCCAGAATAAACAGATCACCATTCAAAAATAAAACTTGGAGAGTTCCTTTTTAAGAAGTTCATCTCGCGGGAACCAATAATAACGAAAGGGCCCATTCCTGTCCCCCTTCCCTTGTATTTCCGCCATCTTGTTTTAGCCAGCCGTCACGATTACCATTGGCTAGTCCCTCTGGTCAGTCGTAGGTGGTTAGTAGGAGAGTGAAGACGCATTGTGACCTGTATTCTGTAGTTTAGTTTTAATGATTAGTGTTTGGTATAGTTTTGTATTAAGTGCATGTCTTTAGAGTTAGTGAAGTTGACAAACAACATGTAGGTTGTGATTCCTGACTTAGGCGTGCCACAACGCTTTAGTAAGATTTGTTTATGTTAACCTAGTTTGTAATTATGTATTAGGTTAGTTCTTTACCTGAAGAAGAGATCAGATTGCAGATCTCGAAACGTAGTGTTAATGTTTTCTTGTTTCACTGAACGATGGCAAATGTCCGGAAAAATCCTGTTTCCTTCAGGTAATTAAAGCTTACTCCATTACTAGATGATCTATAAATAAATCTGACACACTTTAGTTACAAAAAGCCTTAGTACTTTACTTACTCAGCAAGTACCAGGATGTGTGGTTAGAAGCATGTTTTGCAAAACTACTTCTAAAAATTAAATATAATATCAGATATAAAATATATAAACATTCGCCATACAAGATTGCGCAAACAATGTACAGTCTGGTGTAGTGGGTTTAAGTTGTATACACTAAACTTGTTCTACTAGTTACACCAACTCAGTTCTAAAGGTCACATAATTTGTATCAGAAGTATTTAGAGACTTGGACAATACAAGATTATGGCAAGCAATACTCAGCTAAATGTACAAAGTTCAGCAATGAACTACAAAGCGGGAGTAGAAGTAAAGTTGTCGTACCGACCAAAAGTGGAGGAGTCGTTGTAGACCATATAACGTAGACCAGCCTCGACCTACAGTCCACTTAACAACTAAAAGTTTGCTTACTTGGTCAAAAGTTTAGGCATACATGCAATGCTCACTTCAACTGAAAACTACTTGAAAATTTATATATTTATTATTCCCATCAATGCCTCACAGGTGCCTTACAAATATTTTAAAACAATTTACCACTATTCTTAGGAAGTTAAAACTAGCAAACAATACTCGATAATATCTCTTCCATATAGCTTAGTTTGATAGATGTCTGGCTGTGCGTGTGTGTGAGTTTTTTTTTTAATATTGCCTCAGTTATCTTTGACTCTATGGTAAAACCTTATGCACTATTGGATTTGCCTTGAAATGATCTACTATATTGTAATTAAATATTATTTTGTAACTTGTAGATTTTTTAAAAATAGACTTTTGCAGTTTTTATCGTCTCCTTTTTTTAATCGGATACCTGCAGAAAGTTAATGTTTTTTATAATATCGTTAAATAGATATGATAAAGTCTCTGCCCAGTTTATAAAACTATCTAACTATTTGTTAGCAGACCCAAACTTATAGATATTTGGATTCTATTACGGATTTGTCGACCAAGGGATGGATCTCTGTGAATAGGTATTCATTCTACAACACAAGGATGTTAAGGTTGAATTTAAAATCTCAAAATTAGAATAATATTGTATCAACAGGATTGGTTCCAGAAGGATTCAAGAAAATGTTTGGTTCCATAAATATGTATTACTCATAACTTCGTTTGTTTGTCTCACTGAGTTAGTTTGTCATCCCTCCCCATAAGACTATTAAAGTCGTCTAAATTAATAAACAACATCTCGTGACCGCTTACACTACAACTCCTCAATTATTATATTATAGTAAATAATTAAAATGGTAGGATAGTGTGAGACTTGTGATAAGTAACACAGAGATAATCAGGAAGGGTGGGTGGTAAAACAGAATGACTACTTATCGGGCTTCCTGCCAACTGTTTTGTATTGGAAAGTTTTGTAAGGCAATAAACAGCAGAAGTATGCGAGAATGTTGTTTCAATAAATAAGATATGCTTTTACAGTTTTTCTGTGACTCAAAAGGTAAGAACAGAATTATTTTGATCATTTATTGTAAAAATATAATAACATTTATAAGATGTTTCTTTATTTTAAGGAATTTATTAAAATTTATAAGTATTGTAAAAGTTCTCGGCTCAACAACTATTATTCTCGCAATAGCCAAAATTAATATTCTCACAGTATTTGTCTTCAATGAGGGCCGCTAATTATCCTTAAAAGAAATCACCAAACTTGTACCAGAAGGGAGATATTTAACTTAGTTACGTATTACAAATCGGAAATATTATGTTGTGAACATTATATTGTAGTATTCTATAATTATAATTTATTATAATCCATATAAACATTTAGCTAATAACAAATGTTACCTGAAAACTATCAACGTCATTGTACCAGGTATATAAACACAGATTTACAACACAATATTTTGTTATATTTTTACAAGTTGACAATACAAGCAATAAACAGCAAACCGGGCGAGTCAGTGAGGTGTCGGACACTTAACAATGAGTACTGAAACATTGGAGCAGCGTTTTGGAACTCTGAATAATAATTCAGTATCACTGTACTCAGCCGCTTTTACACAAATGTTGGTAGTTTGCCAATAATGACAGACCAAGTATATAGCACTAACCAATAAGTGCTTTGGAGGAGTGTTTTGGTACTATAAACAAGAAATGAGACTCACTGTGATCAGCCGCTTTTACACAAATTTTGGTTAGTTTGCCAATAATGACAGACCAGGTATATAACACTAAACAATAAGTCCATTGGAGGAGCGTTTTGAAACTCTAAACAAGAAATGAGAGTCACTGTCATCAGCGGCTTTTACAAAAATTTTGGTAGTTTGCAATAATGACAGACCTTGTATATAGCACTAAAAAATAAGTGCATTGGAGAAGCGTTTTGAAACTCTAAACAAGAAATGAGACTCACCGTCATCAGCGGCTTTTACACAAATTTTAGTAGTTTGCCAATAATGACAGATCGGGTATATAGCACTAAACAATAAGTCCATTAGAGGAGCGTTTTGAGAATATAAAACAAGACATGAGACTCATTATGATCAGCGGCTTTAAAAAAAATTTTAGTAGTTTGCCAATAATGACAGATCGGGTATATAGCACTAAACAATAAGTCCATTAGAGGAGCGTTTTGAGAATATAAACAAGAAATGAGACTCATTATGATCAGCGGCTTTTACACAAATTTTAGTAGTTTGCCAATAATGACAGATCGGGTATATAGCACTAAACAATAAGTCCATTAGAGGAGCGTTTTGAGAATATAAACAAGAAATGAGACTCATTATGATCAGCGGCTTTTACACAAATTTTAGTAGTTTGCCAATAATGACAGATCGGGTATATAGCACTAAACAATAAGTCCATTAGAGGAGCGTTTTGAGAATATAAACAAGACATGAGACTCATTATGATCAGCGGCTTTAAAAAAAATTTTAGTAGTTTGCCAATAATGACAGATCGGGTATATAGCACTAAACAATAAGTCCATTGGAGGAGCGTTTTGAGACTATAAACAAGAAATGAGACTCACTATGATCAGCGGCTTTTACACAAATTTTAGTAGTTTGCCAATAATGACAGATCGGGTATATAGCACTAAACAATAAGTCCATTAGAGGAGCGTTTTGAGAATATAAACAAGAAATGAGACTCTTTATGATCAGCGGCTTTAAAAAAAATTTTAGTAGTTTGCCAATAATGACATACCGTGTATATAGCACTAAAAAATAAGTGCATTGGAGAAGCGTTTTGAGACTATAAACAAGAAATGAAACTCACTATGATCAGCGGCTTTTACACAAATTTTAGTAGTTTGCCAATAATGACAGATCGGGTATATAGCACTAAATAATAAGTCCATTGGAGGATCGTTTTGAGAATATAAACAAGAAATGAGACTCATTATGATCAGCGGCTTTTAAAAAAATTTTGGTAGTTTGCCAATAATGACATACCGTGTATATAGCACTAAAAAATAAGTGCATTGGAGAAGCGTTTTGAGTATATAAACAAGAAATGAGACTCATTATGATCAGAGGCTTTTGCGGTTTGGTTTTTTTATAAACATGAATTCTGTTAAGTAAAATTTAAAAAATTACTATTTCTATAATTGTTATGTTTTAAATTTTTTTTCACAAATTCAAACTAGCTCCTGAATTTAAATAACTCTTATCCTTTATTAACGATAACGCTGTATTAGTAAGTGATATAATTCTGCTTTATTGTTTGATTTATTTATTCATATTTTCCTACAAAGAAGTGGCAAACCCTCTTTAACTGTCGGAAGTAAAGTACTATACAGATGGTTTATAGAGTTGCAAAGTTTAGGATCAAACTCCACGAAACTGCTCCTTTGTACCGATGAAACTCTGTTGTCGGCGTGTAAATGCAGTCTTTGATACATCCCCTTCTGTAAAACCCATACTTGGATAACAGAACATATCTGATGTTTATTCCATTCAAAATATACAGCTTTGATGTAGTAAAAAGGATGTAGTAAAAGAGGAAACAACCTTTATTTACTTTTTATAGTGTACTAAATACCTAACCTACTAAATTTCACCTTTGAATGTAGGGCTAAGCGTGAGAAAAATAATAATTTCTGCATTAGATAATTTTCTTCAATGGAAATCTCTTTTACTATACGTCGAGTATACATAAAATAAATAAACAACCGAAATATTCCTTAAGTATTTTTGAAAAAAATAAATAATATACATTTAACTGCAACTGGATTTATGGAACATAATTTAAAGAATCAAGAATCTTTATTTCCAAAGTACATTACAATAATTTTTTCACACAAACATTACATCAAAAAGTATATAAAAGTACAATGGATAGGCACCTCTGAGCTATTAGCTGAGTTGAGGTTGCCATCACTAATTAATTTAAGGCAGATGGGCCTGGCAACTCCTCTTTCAGAGTAAAATATACATAATTAGAGTAATGAATAAACCATAACCAATATTTAAAACAAAGCACACAATTAAGTTGTATTTCATAATGAAATGCAATACATTACATTACCACAACATATAAAAAATAAAATTACTACATAAATTCACATACACATACACACATATACATAAATCCACACACATACACATACAGATACATATACATTTATACACATTCACACATACATACAAATACACACACATAAACATAAATTTACAAACACATACATTACTGAAACATATAACACACATACAAACACACTACAAAGATACTTAGACACAAGAGATAAAGATGTAACCATTACACACTCATACAATAAAACAAGTCTTCAACAAAATATCTAATTTATGAGTCGCTCTACATCAACAATTGTAAAAAGCCAGCATTTCAAACTTCGTATGAATGTACCCAATGTTTTCGACGAGGAAACATCGAAAGGTAATCTGTTATAGAGCTTCGGAGCTATGAATGTATAAAAAACGCTTGTAAACTTCTAATTTAGGAAAAGGAATAGTTACTCGGTTTAAAATTTGTAACCTAATCGAGTGAACATTTACATTTCCCAGTGTGTGGCCGCCTCTTGAGAAAAATATCCTGAGTACCCTATAAATGTACAAATATCTAAGCGGAAGTATTCCAAGCTGAATATAAAGAGGAAAAGAAGAATCACGCCGATTAGCCCTGACAATAACCCTAATGATCTTGTTTTGATTTGTAATAATAAGTCGAATAATAAAATAATAGGCTCCTCCCCAACATGAAATACCATATTGCAATTTAGAGTTAATTATAGAATAGTAAATAGTTTTCAAGACAGATATTGGACATAAATACTGAAGAAAATAAAACTTCCTCAACGAATTGTTTAAATAGTTTTTCACATTCAAAATGTGTTCCATCCAACTACACCTTTCATCCAGAATAACCCCCAGATACTTTATTTGTTCCACCCTCTAAATTTTAACGCAACCCTGACATGGATTTCTCCCGAAAATTAAGCATTGCTTGCATTTAAAAAAGATATCTTGTTGTGTGTCTTTTCTATTTCTTAGAGAAAAATTCATAAACTTCGTCTTCACGCTCAAGACCATCCTATTTCTAGCAAACCACGTTTTCAATTTGTCAAGGTCTTCTTGCATAACGCTATACACTATTTGACTATTTATAGTGGAATAGCAAAGGGCAGTGTCATCTGCAAAACAAGTTAGGGAACCCGATAGATTTCCATTACACAAGCTATTAATATAGACTAAAAATAGTATTGGACCCAAAATAGACCCTTGTGGTACTCCAAATTTTATCGGGAGAGTTGAACTGACGGAGTTCAGAAATCTTACACATTGAGATCGGTTTGTTAGATAGCTCTTAAACCATTCATAAGGGATACCTCTAACTCCAGCTACCCAAAGATAGTCTAGTAAAATTTTGTGATCCACGGCATCAAATGCCTTAGTTATATCAATAAATATTCCACTGACAAATTTACCACTGTTAATTCCTTCATAAACATCTGAACAGAACTTTAATAGAGCATCTTCAGCAGATTTTTTGCCCATAAACCCAAATTGATTTGCACAAAAAAACTTATTAGAATCTAAAAACTTAACCAACCTGACTTTCATAATCTTTTCCATTATTTTAGAGACAACAGATAAAAGAGAAATCGGTCGATAGTTATTGAGATCTTTATTGGAACCTTTCTTGTGAAGTGGGACAACTAGTGCAGTTTTTAAAGAGATAGGAAAGATACCAGTTTTGAAACTAAGGTTAATTAGAAATGCCAACACAGGAGACAAGATATGACCCATTTTTTTCATTACATGCGCTGAAATACCATCAATACCAGGAGACTTGTTAGACTATAAACTGTTGATAACAGCTAGAACTTCTTCAGAACTAGTAGGATAGCAAAAAAAATGAATTATCCGAATACTTAGCAGGAAAACATTGGGTGTACATATGATAATCAAAGCCATCAAAACTGTCAGATTCATTCATTAGGTTTTCAACTGCATTAACGAAAAAAAGATGCACTCATTAGCGACAGCTTGACAGTCTGAGATAAGTTCTTCAGGCCTGGATAGAGAATAAACACCTGGAATGTGATGTTTCCTCTTTTGCGAACCAAGCATTTTATTAATTGTTTCCCATTGCTTCCTGATATCATATTTATTTTCCTCAAAAATATTCTGGTAATAATGTATTTTTTGTTCATCAATATCTTTTTTCAACTTTTTCCTATAATTTTGAAAAAAACTTTGAAATTTTGGATCGTTCAATCTTTTTTTTGATTTTTTATACAGTAAGTTACTAAACCGCTGACGCTTGCAAAGATCAATAGTCATCCAAGGCTTTAACAACTTATATTTAGAGGTGATTTTGACTTTATACATTGAATAGTCCACAGCCCGTCTCAATACATCAGCAAACAATGAAAACGATACATTAGCATGGTTTTCTTCACAAACAACTGACCAGTTGTACGTGCTAAGAAAACTTGTCATTTTGACAAAATCCGTTTTATTTTTAAATTCAGGAGAAAAAGTATCCTTCTCTTTTGACAAATTTGGAAAGAAAATATTACAAACTACTGCATCATGGTCTTGCCTAAAAGAAGTTAAAACATCAGATTCAAAGCTACATTTATCTCTAGTTCTAAAAAATATATGATCTAAACAGCTATTTCCTCTAGTGGGTGAGTCAATCAGTTGATCAAGGCCATTACTTGACGTAATCGCTAAATACTCATCGACGAGCAGTGACCGCTTAAGCAAGCATAAGTTCATATCCCCGGTAACAACTAAATTCCGATCTTTGGATTCAGACAATAAGATATTTAATTCATCCAGGGAGGTTGCAGTAGAATGTGAATGCAGCCTATAAACCGCCACGATCGCAACAGAAAGCCCAACAGACTCAATGTCAACAGTGACCTTGAGAGCGTCAGCTGATTGCATAGTAGCGCCTGATCGTCTGGCCTCATATCGATCACTCACATAAAACAATCACTCCACCTGATCTGTAGCTGTCATTACAGTTTGAATACTGGTTATACCACTAATTAAATACAAACTTATTTCACATTCATGTATCCAAACTTCTGTTAGTACAATTACATCTGGCAAAGAAGGCAAAGTATTAAGATAAATTAAAAAAGAATCAAAGTTTTCTCTTAGACTAGATATATTCTGATTAAATATAAAAAAATCTAGTTTTGTCTCAAACAATATTGATTGTTAGTGTTTACGACTTTTTACCAAATAAAAACTTACTTACAGTTTTTCAATTTCCTCCACTGAACTAACAATAATAAAGGGATCACCCTGAGCCTTCCTCAGAAATATTTTGCCATTTCTTACCCATAAATATGCATAATTCTTTTCCTGTTTCACCGATCGTGCAGCAGCCAATAGTTTCCTCTTGGTAGGACTGAGACTCTCGTTAACGTAGACAGGATTAGCAGTGGACGAAGTGTAACAAACGTCATGTGAGTTTAGGTTCCTTTTGACTCTCCGTTTTTCTAGGAATTTTAGCTTGTCTTCTCGTCTGACGAACTTAGCTATAATTCCAGCAGGACGGTCAGTATCATTTCTTTTTTGAGACGGTGGCAGACATCGATATCTGCTCTGGAAATGTTTATATCGAGAGCAACGCCAACCTTCTTCACAACTTCGTACACATCTTCGTTTTTGCTTTCAGGAATCCCCTGAATCTATATCTTTAGTTTTTTTAGTTTTGATGAAATCTAATCTGGAATAATCATCCACCACTGCTAGGTGTTTCTTAGATTTCAACTTTTTACATGGCAATTAGTTTAAATTAATAAGAACACCGCTTTGTATTAATTACTCTTACACATAAATAACACAATACTTAGAAACAAATATATTTTGTTTTTTTTTATCTACGTTAGATCTTATCAACAGTATTATTATTTATTAGCCAAATTTGCATAAATTAAAATGCTCAACTGACGTCTCAGTATTATACATTACAATATTTAATTATTTGAAAACTTAAATAATTTGTTATTTTTTAAATCATCAACGAAAATACGACTGTAATTGGCAATCTAAACACATTAGTAAATGGAAAACGACTCGAAAACGAACTTACCTATAAATTTGAAACTGTGCATGAACACTGAGAGCAGTGATTGATACATGCCACATCATTGTATTTGGCTGAGCGTTAGCGAATATTTTTATATTTGTCTTATGGGTAACAATATTGTAAATAATCGCAATACACCCATAAGAGTTTCCAACATGTGATATATTAACACATACACGATCACTTCATAACGACTTAGCGTGTAGAATTTTATTATTTAAATACTGATACGAAATTCCAATTTAATTTAGAAAATTCCAAATACATACAATGTGGAAAGATACATTACGAAAGATTTCATAAGTAGACTCTAAATTTAGCGTGACACTTCATTTGTACAGGAATGAGTAATATAATGCGTCATTTTTCTGTCAACTTCATTTTTGTATAATCAATCTGTCTACATGTCCGCAGGATATTTCGAGAATGGAACTAGTTATAGATTATAAATGTTGCATTCAACATGTTACGACAAGTTTAGTGGTATTACGTACTCTGCTACCTTACACTATAATTTATGTTTAATACATCAATCGACCTGAGATGTATAATATGTTCTTACAAATCACGTGACACTATGCTGAACTAGCAGACATTGTGCTGACTAAAATTTCCATTCTACAAAAAAGTTTTATTGGTCTTTTTGTATTTTAATTAAATTTTCATTCATTCAAGTTATTTTATGTTTGTGACATATTTACAAGTACACTGTGGTACATATAAGTGTGTCTTACGCTTCGCTCTCAGTGGTACTATTAATTGAGGTTCACTCAGTGTACAGCCATATGGAGATTGCTCATTACATGTATTATAACTTTACAGTTTTGTGCCTGAGCCCAAATATGTGTTCATGTTTACTAACTAAAACACATTATTTAATAATATATGTTATTTATCTTTTATTGTTTTTTTTTCAGTACATTTCATCGATGATTAATGTTCAATCTAATATAATTTTAGCACTATATAAGATCAATAGATTTTCGTTTTAATGTTGAAGAGTATATGTAACACCTACTTAAAAAATGTTGAAACCACATTTCACAACTTCAAAAGAGCTCTGCTTTGTAAGAATTTTCATTGATCAACAAACGTGATTTATTCCAGACGGACCCCCTATCTGAATCACTCTCTGCCATCTCATCCCCTCTGTAATGAAGCTCGACCCCCCCCCACTGGTGTCACTATATCCAAAAGTAGCTATTGTTAGAGAAAAGTATTTACTAAATTTTCTTAATTTAAAACTGATATTCAACGTGAATTCATTGTATTAAAGACATACTGAATGTTTCTTATCATTCAATAAAAACATTCTTAAACGAACGAGTAGTTTTGACCTACAATCGATTCACAGGGTTTATATATACGACTTGTAACCAGGAATAGAACATTTTTAATGAAAGTAAATGTGAGTAACGATGATATAAAGACGAAGGTTTAAACATGATGGTATCTTTGAAAGGGAATGATATTTTGATGCTGTGTGGTTGGCGGACTTGTTCGTCAGCCCGACCACCACAACCCACAAAGGCGAGCATTCCCTTTATGTTGTGGCATTTCGCAATTACAAACTTCTGCACTGGTAACACGTGTAAGATATGGTGAATGATAATTCACTGAGTATTCAGTTGAGCTTAACTGTTACCAAGGTAAGGTACTATTCAGTTCTAAGCAGTTGACTTGATAATACAGACTTCATATAACATGTATTATATTATGTTATAAGACATTATTGGCTGAGCGTTAACGAAGCCTATCACTCGTAAAGCTGGAAAATGTTCATTTCTGTCTGTATGTTCTTCTATCCACACGATATCTCGAAAACGAACTGATCGATTGACCTAAAACTATGCACAAGCTTTATTCGATATGAGCAACACTGAGAATTATTACGGTGCACATTACTCCTTGGGATTTGGATGAACGTTACTGAATATTGTTACATTTGTCTTATGGGTTATCATGATAGCAACCTGGAAATAGAGAATAAATAAATTTGTAAACTGACAAAGTACACTCACTCGTGACATATTAACACGTGCTTAAAATAAAAATAATAGAGTGGAAAGTCAGTGTAATAATTGACATAATTTGATTTTGATTTCAGCGCCTTCTTGCGTTTTTATTATCCTTCCTAGCTCGACTGAACTCATTCATTACTGCGAATATTCCCACTTATAGCGCCGGTTGTCAGTCTACTGATTGAACGGTCACCCAGTCGTATGCGATAAACTCGTCAGCACTATAAACTGCTTGGGACGCTAAAACGCGTTTCAAACGAGTTTTAACGCCTTGGGCTTTTTTATTTAATATGGCAGGTTGTTGAAAACATGAACCTCTGTCTGAGAGGTGGAGTGTTCGTAAACCCCCGTCCTAGTTCGGTAGACGTGTCTGCCTCTTGTCTCATATTGATGTATGTCTCCTTGGCACATTTTGACATACAAAATAAGGTTGTCACTAAAATTTGTACAGACTAGGCAGAGTCAACAATTGTAACTTTTTGAAGGCTTCCTTGCAAGATTCTCTGAATTCTAGTTGTACAATTATCCGAAAAGTTTGCTTTTGTATTTAAAAAAACTCTAATCAGTTTCCGTTGGTAATGTGCTCAAACTCTGGTTTGATTTTGCCCTAAGGATGTGTGTGTTACCAGTGTGTAAGGTGTAATAGCTGGAAAACAATTAATTGAGATCGAGATAAATCAAAGAAGAGAAAACATATGATATTTACACCAATTTAGTGATCAGTGAAGATCGTTTTCAAGTGGTAACGTTTTAATTAATGGTAAACTCTTTTGGACTGGTTATTATTGACTGAATTCCAATAATGAAGTGGTTTTAAGCCAGCCGCAGTGGGTTTAGGTTGTCACAGTTCACTTAAACGCGTCAAACAGTTCTGGTGTGATCGGTTCTGAGATACAATCTCTAGTCACATTTAAAAAAATTACGATAACATTATTAACTGGTACTGTTTTCAATACTTAAGCAACAAAAATGCATTGCAATGTACTTTTGTTCTATATGTTTCCATTGTATCAATTACTAATATAGCGTATAAAGTTTATAAATTGTACATATTTGTCTAAAATTACTGAACAACTCTTAGTTATTTTAACTTACATAAGATTGAATTATAGTAATTCCTTACATTATAAAAGTATTGAGCAGTATTTATTACAAATAATTATTAAATAGGGGATATTTTATTTCATAATTTACAAATACACTTCAAAAATAATATTTTTAAACTAGCATTATTATACAGTAAATAATTATATTATTATTCCAACTGCATACACTTATTTGCATACGCCAGATAAACGGAATATACTAAAAGTAATACATATATATCAATAACAATAAGACACAAAATAATAAATACAGATGTAATAGATAGATATATGTACAACATTGATATGTATATTCTTATTATAATTTTTTAAATATATTCCTTTCAATAAATATATAATAGCTAATACTCAATTTAGAGCGTAATGTTATATATAATATTTTTAGTTTTTCGTTCTAAATCAAATGAACTATATAATAATATGTAAAATATTTCAATTCCGTCAAAATATGCATGATTTAGTTGATATTTTTAATTGATCGATGATTTTGCATGCGTTTGTTACTAGTATTTGAACATTTATATGGATAAACTCAGGTTTTACATGTTTTATTGGTCTGCTACGCAATGCATCGCACTTGCTCTAAAGACAGAACATTCCTTCATTAACCCTAGACAATATGAATGATGACATAGACTCTGTAACACCTAGAGTAATCCATCACATGTTTATAACTGCATCTTTACTGACAAAAACTGGTAAATTCTCTTAGTATAGTGGTTACTTGTATTTATATGTTTATATTACAATAAAAATAAAATATATACGTTGGTTTACTTGACAAGGTAGCATACCTGCTCTAATCACAGAACATTCCTTTACTAACCCTAGACAAGATGAATGATGACAGAGACTCTGTAACACCTAGAGTAATCCATCACATGATTATAACTGCATCTTTACTGACAAAAACTGGTAAATTCTCTTAGTATAGTGGTTACTTGTATTTATATATTGATATTACAATAAAAATTTAAATATATACATTGGTTTACTTGACAAGTTAGCATACCTGCTCTAAAGACAGAACATTCCTTTACTAACCCTAGACAAGATAAATGATGGCAGAGACTCTGTAACACCTAGAGTAATCCATCACATGATTATAACTGCATCTTTACTGACAAAAACTGGTAAATTCTCTTAGTATAGTGGTTACTTGTATTTATATATTGATATTAAAATAAAAATTAAATATATACATTGGTTTACTTGACAAGGCATCATACTTGCCCTGAAGACAGAACATTCCTTTTTTAACCCTAGACAAGATGAATGAGTATAGAAGCTATGTAACATCTTTAATAACCCATCACTTATTTTATAACAGCAGCTTGTGTGAAAAAACAGATACATTTTCTTTTAGCGTTATTATTTATGTAAAGACATTGTATTTTACATATATGTACGTTGTATACGTTTGTTTTCTTGACAATACCACATAATTCCCAATAATTAATCCTTTATTACCGTCCAGTTGTAAACAAACAATTGTCTGACACATACGTGTATTATTTGCGTTATTATCCTAGTAGGCCGACTGTCTGTAAAATAAAAATGATAGTACACAATTGAAATTAAGTAAATATTCAATTGTCAGCCTTTAACCAGACGGTGCAGAGGGCTGTTACAATGTGTATTCCTGCTACAGTCTATCAAAGCAATGTTGATTAATTTATATACAACTCTACGGAACCTTATATGAGTTTTTAAACCCCTAAATTACTACTTTGAAATTCCGGCTTGTAAAGTAATGAATAGCGAAGATACACTTTTGAAATTTTACTAAATGAAAATACCTCGCATAAAAAATCTAGATTTTAGGATTTCCTTGTGAATTTCACCATTGAGGATGTTATAAAAATAAGGATTTAGGAAGGAAAATAGTATTTTATAGTATGTTCAAGAATAAGCAGTTCTATTTAACGTCTACTTCAACATAAATGAGGACTCTGCAGAATAAAATATTTTATATTTTTATATCTTTTATCTTTCAACCTGACTCATGATGCTGTTTATAAGATAACAGATAAGATAATAATAAAATTAGTGTTCGGGTAAGTTACAAATAGAAATACATATAATAGGTTTATCAGTGCTTTTGTAACCAAAAAACTGTCAATACAAAGAAATCTATAAACATCAGCAAGAGCTTTTAGTCTAAATTTAATAATCTTGTCTTTTTATTAAGATAATTATATTTAATCGATTAACATGAAATTTCCTGTCTGTACAGAGTAACGGTACCTTTACAATACAAACACAAACACTAGAACTGGCCTCGATACTGTTGTTGTTTATGTTCATATTGTTGTTGTTGTTACTGTTTGTATAAGCTTTGGTTACTACAGAAGCAGTGATATACATAAGTTTATAAGTTAAACAATACAAGTCAGCAAATTGTACGAAACTAAATACAATCGTTTATTTAAATGTATATTGTTATTTATATAATTTAAATTAAACTGATACAGTACATGTTAATTGTTAGACATATATTGTTAACTTTTCAGTATTTTCACTATAGTTTAATACAAAGATCATTTTGTGGTTTATATATATATATATATATATATATAGTTTAATAAGAAAGAATAATTGTTATGCTCAAAAATTTAAAACAGAAAACCCTGCTCAAATTTGTTATTAAATTGTTCAAACGGTTACAAAAAGTAGGAAAACTTGTTGAACATAATAGATATAAAATTGCTAACTATCCACATTAACTAATTGGTTTAACATACATCCCGATCACCGAGTGGGACTAGGGAGTAAAGAAATTACCCTTTGTTTTTGTTTGTTTAATTAATTCATAATAATTGATTCAATAAATAATAATTTTAATCTTTCAGACCATTAATATTTGAAATTAATATAAGTAATAAAAGTAGGTAATAGATGGTTGCCAATTGCGCAATGTAGTAGTTATCACAAGATAACCGAATTGGCACGTCAAGCGTGGCTGCTGCTTAGATGGATGGCTGCTGGGCGATGCTGTCCTTGGAAGCAGCCCGCCTGCCCGGCCATTAGTGGTGGTATGGAAGTCAGGACACGACTTATATTTGTTCCATACATTGTTCTATAGGTAAGGTGCTGAACTGCTATTAGAAATGACCTATGCCTACGAAGATCCTAGCCAAATCGCAATGCAGAATTCCTTTTTTTCTAGATTTTGGAATACACTTGTAGTAATCAATATGGGTTTCTAATCTTACCCAGAGCCGGTAGAGTTACATATGTCACGTGATTATAGAATGACAGATCACAGTCAAGTAAAATTCCAATGTTCATGGCAATGTTACATGCCTTCAAACATATCCCTCTAATGCTGACTTGAAGTTTTATTTTGACATCTAGACTTCAGGTGCTTCATTGTGGACGACAGCACACGTTTTAATCTTGAGCATGACGTATTGTCTGATGGACCATGTTCTTGTACTCTTAAAATCGTTGTTTAGTTCTGCGACAACACCATAGCTATCTCACGATCATAGGATAGATGCAGCTACACGTCATCAGTTTAAATATTAATGCTGTTCTAATGCACATAAACCAATAGCAAAAATGACATTTTTGAAGAAAATTAATTTTTTATGAATAAAAGTAAGCCAACCATGCAGCTATATTTCGTTTAATAACTGTAACATAATTAATAATAATACAATAATAATTATGTTGATATTTTATCTTCAACAGTTTTCCTTTGTGCCTGCTTATAATGAACCTGTGAATTTTAATTCAAATGCGTAAAATTCCTGGGGGAATGTTGAAAAAAACCTTTAATAAATTTTCCGACCTTGGGTGGAACGGCTGTAACCGAAGTTTTTTTTATTAAACAATATCTCAATCTAAAACTCATTAAGCCATCTAAGGTTGACAAAAAAATTAATAATCATGACAAATGATATATATCAAATTCATTTTTGGTTATAGCTAAAATGTATTAACAATACATGACAGTCAAAGAGATGCTCGAGGTGAGAAGTCATGGTTCACCGCCATTATATGATTTAATTAGTGGTAATTAGAGATAATTAGGTAATTAGAGATAAACAAGCATTATTTACAGACTCATTTTTGAATAGTTTTTTAAATTAAAACGTTAATGGTTGTTCGGTAGTTAACCATACAAAACTATGGATAATAATAACAAACAAAGAAATATAAATGTAAAATGTATGGCGTTTCGAAGTGATCTAAATTAAACAATTTTATAAATTTATAAATGTATCTAGAGTAATCTACTAATAATTATGCATTTAAAGTCACTCCAAAACGCTGATAACACGATTAAATTCTTTAAATATTTCCGCTTAAATATTTACTACTTGTAATGATAGAAACAGCAGTAAGCCTTAAATCTAAATCTTATTAAATCTTAAACCCGGATGCCGAAGTTCGAATTGTTTTCCACATTCCAGTTAAGCCGGAAACAATAAAGGCTTTTGTAAAGAATCGAAATCAAATCAAATCACGTTTATTTCCACACACAAAAAGAAATGAAATACAAAATAAATCTTTACATATAAATGATAACAAATGTAGCATTTGTATATTATCTAATTCGTATAAAAACATACAAAAGTATTCTAGTAATACAATTCAAAAACTAAAATTAAATAGTTAACGTTAAAATAATATAAAAAAGACTTATGTCACATAAATAAATCAATATAATGAATAAAGAGATGAAATATACATATATATATATATATATATATATATAATTATATATTTATATATATATATATTATGTATATATAAATAAATAATATATAATATATATTCTTTATATTATAATATATATTATATATATTATATATAATATAATATATAATAAATAAATAAAATATATATATAATATATATATATATATTAATTATATATACATGTATATACACATACATATACATACATATCCATATCCATACACGCATACCTAGTAAAAACAGCATTAAATTCGCTACATAATTTCTGGATAAATTCAAATAATGGGAAAAGAGCCTAAATGGGCCTTAATGGCCTGTGCGTAGACTGGAGTTGAAATTGTTACGATTCGAATTTTATCTTGAGCAGAGTGTAGATTAATTTTATAAAATTTATTAATTGAAAGAAGACATATAAAACAGAATAAACGACGGATATGACCTGGAATTCCGATAATCAGCAATATAGTGGAGAAAGTAGACAAAAAAAATAAAAATATTGAGTGAACAAAAATTACAAAAAATAGGCTTTTATACTTAACCCTTTAAGCGTCATGAAAAATTAGACCTGATCTTTGATAAAGTTACATTTTTTTTAAATTTCCAATTTGCAAAGTTAAATTTATTATGTATGTCAAAATAGAGTTATTTAACGGTAAATAAAATTTGTTTAGCCTTTTTTGGATTACCTAGGATAATTTTTAACTTTTGAGAATATCGTAGAATAGCAGTGTAGTTGTCACTAATATTTTTATAATTTATTCAGTAAGTATGGGAATGAAACACAGTTTTATAGATAAACGTATACTATATTACAAACCAATAAAATTAGAAAAATACAAAAGTAGACAAAGAATGTTTATTTGGTGGCGGGCTGTCACAACTGACATTCCACGCGTCTCCCGCAAGCCACTATTATCGCGTGGACTTTGAACCTTCTTATCGCTCGGCAACCTGTAGGACAGCCTTGCAGGGCTTGAATTATGTTTCTTGCTTTGTGATAACATCCTTATGACCGTAGTAAAATATTAAAAAGTTTGGGGTTGACCAAGTAATTGCTCAGAATTACCAAATCTTCAAATTCCGAATCGTCTGGATAGGCCATTTACACGAATAATGGTAAAAAACACTAAATAAATACTAGACACTGCTGTATTTAATATGAATAATTTACTTTACAAAGAATAAGACACAACAGAAAATTAGCGATAACCGAAATATATATATACGTGTACCGGACGCTTCTCACTAACAACTGGCTAGATGCCTTGACGGGAGCTCCCGTCAATGACTTTGTGAAAGGCGAGGGGCCACGCCCGCTAGACAGTGTTTGGCCAATTAGAAGCAACTGCCACTCCCATTGTAACAGAATTCGAGGCAGGGCAACCCGTCTGTATGTCGCATGACTACTAGAACCATCTAACAGCAAAATATTCAACTAACATAGCAGTAAGAAAATAAAGAATGCAAAAACGCGGATCCACGGCAATAACGTTTTGAGCTTGTAGTGGCCCTCCGCGGATCCGCGTCAATAAATCCGTCAGTCAGTTGCCAGACAGTCTAGGTCCGTCTGTAGTCAACAGAGATAAGAAACTAGCCCTCTCACTGCTTATGAGAGTCAAAAGCTCCTTGACATGTTTCTTAAAAAACCTCAAGAGAGGGAGAGTCGAACAGCTTGAAATTTCTAAAACTATTAGAATAATTTCGATATAAAATGTGTACTAGATAACAACTGTTTGTTGTCGCAAATGATTTGTGTTCGTGAATAGTGTTAATTCCGACTATATTTGCATTACTTCTGTTATAAAAATGTGGGATTGTAGAAAAAATTGAGCCGAAATGTTTGTAAATATGAATAAATAAGACTTTAGTAAAAAATTTTTTTAATTAGCAGAATTCCTGTGTCTTGAAACAATAAATCAGAGGGATATCGTCTACACTTCGCAAAACCGGCTATCAGAATAGATTTCTGAACTATATCTAAACTTTTAATATGTGAAGGAAAAGCACCCCCCCCCCAAGCTAGAATGCCATAAGAAAAAAAGGATTGCACATAAGCAAAATAAACGATTTTAGTTTCATCAAAACTCAAAATGCTATTTAACTGCCTAAAAGCAAATATATACTTTCTTGCTTTATTTTTTAAGAAATTAATGTGATCTATCCATTTCATTCGAGAATCAAACAACACACCCAAATATTTGTATGACGACACTTTCTCGATTTTATTACATCCACAGGCATTGTGATAGTGATTATTACAATTATGAATAATTAAATCGTGTAAGTTGTAATCTGAGTTTGATGTAAGAGAAAGGGGCATAAATTTAGTTTTTGAGACGTTCAATGATAAAACATTTTTGTCCATCCATTTTTTAATTGCCATGAGGTCATTTAAAGATTTATTTTGAACATCCTGCCAAGATTTACCTTTGATAATAATTAGCGTGTCGTCAGCAAAAAGAAATAGTTTACCATGAATCTGCAGTTTTGAAATGTTGTTAATGTATATCAAAAATAATATAGGACCCAGAGTGCTTCCTTGAACGACACCATAATCCACAGGAAGCTCATCGCCATTCACACCGCAGACAGACACAAACTGCCGTCTGTCCGCAAGGTAGCTCCTAAACCATGCGAGAGCATTACCCGTTACACCTATAGCTGATAATTTGTAAATTAATTTGTTTCTATCTACACTATCAAATGCTTTCTTTAGGTCAAGGAAAATTAAAAAGCTCCTCATACCATTTGACAAAGTATGATACATTTCTTTGTTTACATCAAAGAGAACGTCTGAAATGTTTTTATCAGCCCTAAACCCGTATTGACACTCCGCTAAAATATGGTTGTGTTGAAGGTAATTTACAAACTGCTCTTTGTCGATTCTCTCCAGCACCTTAGAGAACAAACTTAACAAAGAAATGGGACGATAGTTATTTTTCTCCGTAAATGTGCTAGCCTTGTGAAGTGGGATTACTTTAGCTAACTTAAAACTATCAGGAAATATACCGTATGCCAAGCTAAGACTTAAAATATGTAGAAAAGGTTTAGAGAAAAAATGAATATTATCTTTGAGTGCAGAAGCTGTGACGCCGTCATAACCAGGAGCGGACCCGCCACGTAGTGCAGTAATGTGTCTGAATAGGTCCAGTTCAGTGACAGTCCGAAGCGTGAACAGTGAGTCTCGCCCGTAATCTTCATCATCGATAATTAATGCACCCCCGGTGTTAATTGAACTTGCCAAGTTATGTCCAACGCTAGCAAAAAACATGTTGAAATCGTTAGCCACTTCTTTACATACACCGTGAGTAACACTTGGTACATTAGGCAGATACCTTTCTACCGGAAATAAACCCTTATTATTTTTTTTACCTGCCAATTCGTTAATTACAGTCGAAAACAATTTAGGATTATTTTTGATATTCGTTTAATTTAGCCCTGTAGTAAATACGCTTAGACGTTTTGATAGAATTGGCAATAAATTGCCTTAACGTTCGATAATTATTTTTAAGAATTATATTAAAAGGCTGTTTTTGAATTTTTTTCCTCAACTTATCTCTATCGCGAATTAATTTGATTAGATCATTTGTAATCCAAGGCTTAAGCCTCTTGAATCTAGATGACTTTTTAATTGGTTTCCTAGAATTATCGATCGCTTGGCCTACCATTTTACAAAATTCGTATGCAGAACCGTTTACATTTTCGTTCTGAAAAATCGTCTTCCAGTCAATATGAGCAAGATTACGGGACAAGAGCGCAGAGTCTATAATCGTCTGTGAAGCTTTATTTGTTATAACCGATGGTGCTGTAACGGGAAAAGTAATGGTAAGACCAGTGCTATAGTGATCAGTAATCTCAGTCTGTAACACAGCTGCCTGTACGTTGTTCATGTCGTTATATCGTATAATAAAGTGATCCAGTCATGACTTACTAGTTTTTGTTACCCTTGTTGGTTTATCTATACAGTGAATGAGACCAGCACCTACTATACAGTTCAAGTATCTGTCAGTATAAGGGGAGTTTGTTTCAAGCAAGTCAAAGTTGAAATCTCCAGCTAAGATAATTATTTAGTCCTTATTCAAACTGTCAAGATAATGTTCTAAAGAATCCAAAAATTGTTGAATGTCGCAATCAAACGTACGGTAGAGAGCCGCGAGACAAAAAGTTTTATGACAAAAATTAAAGTAGAGTTTTATGCCGTACGTTTCACCTATAGAAATCTGTGATGCAGTAACTGACAACCGGTTATTGTAGTAAACAACTACACCATCAGCCTTGTTACGCTGCTTATCAGTAAGTATAAAGTCAAACCCGTCAATGGTCCACCCTCCTCACCCCCCCTCAACCAACACTCTGTCAATATTATTATATGTAGCGAAGGAAGATCATTTAAATAAATCAAAAGTTCGTCAAAGTTTTTTGAAATACTTCTGATATTGCAATGGAATATTTTAAGTTTATCAACAGAATTACTACTAAAAAAAATCTTTGTATTCAAAATATGATTCCAGTTCTAAACAATCGTTGTGGAAAAACAAAGAGTTGTCGTCATTCTCACCCATTTATGCCGTTCAATCCCAATCACCCGCCCGGCCGGTTTAAATATTGAAAGTAATAAAAGTATACTTTATAAATGCGTATATGTAACCTGGCATACACAGAAGTTTAATTAGCACTTAAATATTGCATATAATATGTTACTTATTTTTACTTCAGTAAGATGCATTTATATAAATCCTTATTATTACAATGTAATTACATTAAAATGGCCAATTTTTAGCAGACGATTAAAAAGATTGCATATTTATTACATTTTAAAGTCTTTCAAATTTAAAGATTGCAGTCTTACACAGACAAATTTAGAAGTTTGTGAATTCTGAACATTCAGTTTTATCATAAAATAGTTTCTGGTTAAATAATAAAGATATTAAATAGTGGAAATACAGACCAAATAAAGACATCTGTGTACATAAATTAAATAGTACTAAATGTATTTAACTATATATTATTAATCTTGATTTTTTACACCTAGGCCTATGATGCGTATATAATAAACAAGCGTATGCTTGTATAAGTTGCTGACAATTTATTACCAAAAACCGACAATGCAAATATAACAATACTAAAATAATTGAATTTATTTTTTCAATGTTTTACTCACTTAAAGAAAAAAAATATTGCAAATATATAATTTAGAAAATATTTAATTGATTAGTAATAAATAGTTAGTTATATTCTGAATTTATAATCCGAAAAATACTGATATTAAATGTTACATGAAAGGAAAATTGTATATAAAATTTGAGCCTCTCTTACCTATTAGTAACTTGACTTTCTCATAGAAATAAAAATACAAAAGCATACACCAAACTAATAATAACTAATTACATCAATCTCATTGTCTTACTTAATTTATCATTTCCTCGTACAATAACCGATCGAGAGAAAAATGTAATATTATTTTCTCTAATAAAGAAAGCGTATTGTAAAATTAAAAATGTAGTTTTAGATTATATAAATACAATGCGAATCAAAATTAAAAGTATCTTCTTTATGACATAAAAAGTGAATTAAACACAAGAAAAAACTTGATTATTATACTAACTAAAGAAAAACAATTTTATAGGCGTATAAGCTTACTTATGTAATGCGTGCGACCTCGTGTCGTCGCGACCGGAAGAGGGCACCTTCCAGAGGAATAATAACCGTGGATCTGCCACTAGATTCCCTCTATCCAAAACCTAACCAGCTTTCATGATTAAGATAACTAATAATTTGGATATAGTTCCGAAAGGTTCCCTAACAATTATATCAAGTCCCAGGCCACGTACACTCACTTCTACCTTCCACTCCACCCGATCACTGCACAACGACTCCCCGCACAACCTCCGGTCTCAGCTTGCTAACCTAGCAGGAATCATCCTACCAGAACCTGTCCAGAAGAATTCCGGATGGTAGGAGGCTCCTATTGTTTAAGCTAAGAGCTAGAGGTCGGCGCAGCTGGCTATCGCGTTCGCGGCTACAGAAGGATTACGCGCGCCAAATTCAAATCTATAGCGGCACTCGCCGCATCCTCCCCTCCTTCTCCGAGGAGTTCGAAGGCTTAGTCATTAAGAGTGGTAGAATGGGTGAGAGGGAAGTTATCTGGAAGTGAATCCGTTATAGTTAAAATGAGCCAAATATCTTAAACTAGGACACAGATCTTACTAAATTTTCAAAAAACACTACCATGCAGAAAGGCGGTGCAGAAACCGCGCCCATTCTCACTGAACAGCTCCAGTCCTCAACAACAGACAAATTCAACCCATAAGTGGAAAGCAACTAAGATCTATCTATCACCAATATGTCACATACCTGCTATAAACTTCTAACTCTTCCAAAGTTAAAGTTGGGCTTCTTTAAAAAGTTTATTTAAATTATAGAAGATAATCTAGGTAAAAGGTAAAAGACTGAGAATCACAACCTTCATTCAGCCCCATCACCAGACTCAGATTTCCCTCCAAAAATAGGCCAAGTAGGAAAGGAGAAGTTAAGGATAATTTTTCTTGTGTAACTCATTAGAATATTTCTTCCATCGTAGCTGGCTATTATCCTAGTCCTGTTCCCCTTACTTCCCTCCCCCCCTCCCGCAACGGAAGACAAGCCTGCTACCAACAAGCCAATCCACCGGACGCAGAAGGAGAGGGAGTGAAAGGTCCCCATGACCTCTCTGGAAGAACATATACAACTGTTTTGTTCATTTTCTTTCAATATTTGAAATACAGTAAAGGTGGTGAAAAGATGATATGGCCATTGGAAAAATTCCAAATCTAAATGATGAGGTCTCCTAGTGACTACAGTCATAAGAGGCAAGGAAAGAGGAGAATTGGTCTGCTAACAAGTTCTTTAAACTTATCTACCCTATTAGATTCTCAAGATTTTTTGGTGACATATGGCGAGTATTTTTCCCTAAATGGAGTGTTCTCTGTAAATTAGCTTGTATATCTCTTTTGAATAAATAAAAAATCATATTCAAATTGCTTTGTTAGACTTATAATTATTGTAACAACTGTTTAAGTACCTGAAACAAATGCTCGTATCCAATATTAAACATATTTCCAAGCGAAGTGATATATAGAACACAAAGGGTAAGATTCAACCGAAAGTAAAATATTGGCTATAACAAAAATAACAAAGTTACCAACTACCTTACCTGTATTCGTAACTCAAGGTTAGTTACAAATGACCGTCACAAGCTGCAATTTACACAAAACAAAAGCACCAATCATTATTAGGTGTTTAACACTTACTAATATAACCAATATTTAAACGTATATAAGGCTAAGTCGTAAAATAATTTAAAGAAATCATTCTGTTTACAATTTATTTAAGTGAAATATTCCTGCTTAACTGGAGTAGAAAGATCTATATTAACCTCTTCAAATCCACAATGTAGAGTAACATAATTAGACTTCGTTATCTACGGAGTGATACAAAAACCGGGTCTGAGGAACTCCGCTTACGCAATTACGTGCTTGCACGGCAAACTGACTAAACTTGTGTCGAAAAATATGACTTTAGTTTCAAAAAGAATAAAATCTAAATCGGATAAAAAATTAAGTGAAATAATTATAACAATTGCGAGCTTAGAACTATAAGTATAATTACGAGGAAAAATGACAAATTTAAATTTTGAAACTGTCTTGAAACGAAACGAGAAATTCTTGTTTGAAACAGACAGACAGACGGAAATTACGAACTCCGTGATAATAATTTTTAAAAGACTTAATACTTATAAAAAACTTGAAAAAGGAATTGTGGCTGTAATAAATAAATGGACAGTTATGTAAATAAAAGTTAACCAAGAAAAATACTGCATAACACCTATAATTAGTGAAAAAAATAGTGTTACAGTCTAATACAAAGTGTACTTCAGGTTACTAGTAATTAAAAAACTAATTAAATTGGTTATTAAAATCGTAACTCTGCTTAGTTAAAGCTTAAGGGAGACTTTACTGTTAGTAGTTATTAAAAAATACTAAGTACTTTACAAAAGGGCAAAAAAAAATAAATGATTAAGATTGAGCTAATATTGATGAAAAAATTTTAAATTAAGGACAAAAAAATGTTTAATTCAACGAATGTAAGAGAAGTTTATAAAATGAGCTTAATTTAAATTACTAAAACTAATTTAGTTATCTGATCGGTTGGTGAAGGTCGCTGCTTCCCTCGTGGCGTCGGTCGCTGCCCTGTGGTGATTTACGCCATTGTTTGAAAAATTACCACTGTTATTTGAAAACTAAAAAAAATGGACGGAATGCGTGAAATTGAAATTAATGCTGGTTAGGAATGGTGTAGAGAATCAGAGGCGGACGGCTCGCGCTACCAATATTTGCAACCTCGTGTCGTGGCGACCGGAAGAGGGCACCTTCCAGAGGAATAATAACCGTGGATCCGCCACTAGATTCCCTCTATCCAAAACCTAACCAGCTTTGATGATTAAAGAATACTAATAATTTGGATATGGTTACCGAAAGGTTCCCTAACAATATAATACTAAATTCTAGACCACATACGCTAACTTCTCCCGGTCCAGTCTGCTCGATAGCTGCACAACGACTCTCTGCACAACCTCCGGTCTCAGCCTGATCACCTAGCAGGAACCATCCTACCAGAACCTGTCCAGAAGAATTCCGGATGGTAGGAGGCTCCTATTGTTTGAGCTAAGGGCTAGAGGTCGGCGCAGCTGGCTATCGCGTTCGCGGCTACAGAAGGATTAAGCGCGCCAAATTCAAATCTGTAGCGGCAATCGCCGCATGCGGACCACAGAGGAAAGTTATCTCTTGTTGTCAAACCTGTCGAGTTCCTCCATCATGGTGACGCGAACAGCCTCAGCACCCTCAGCAGCCTTGATGACGACCTTTCCGTTGAAAAATCCGGCTAGGACGATCTTCCCCCTCTCTCTTAAGCCGGCGAGCCTTTCCCAGAAGCGCTTTATTGTGAGGTGTCAGGTCGTTCACGTATACATTACTCCGTGTGAGAGATGGGTGGATGTCCGCGGCGTTTAAATTATTCTTTGTCCTCGCTGCCCTCAGCCAGTTCTCCTTGACGCGTCTGAAGACGAAGTGCACAATAATCGGCGGATGTACATGCCTTCTCGTGGAGTAAGCTCGCAGCCGATGAGTGATCCATAAGTCCTCCATCCTGAACTCAAGTCCAAGGGCATCGGCAATGTGCTGGAGACAGTCGACAATATTTTCATTGTCAGTCTTTGGCAGACCGACTATCTCCACATTAGCAGATCGAGAGTGCTGTTCGGTATCGTGCAGTCGCTGTTGCAAGTCCCGCACCTCGACAGCCAACGCGTCATTAGCATGCTCCAGCCTGCTGCAGCGCTCCTGTAGTTTTTCCTGTTCACCCTCCAGCTTAATCACACAATCGCGCATACTTTTTATATCGTCTTGCACAGCACTAACTGATGACAACACTACATTAAATTTGCCTTCTATATCGATTTTTAGGGCCCGAATAGCTTCTAAAATAGAATTTTTGTCTTCGAGGTACTCACTACTGCGAACTGAAGCATTCGATTTAGATTCCTCAACACATGAATCACACTTCAAGGTTTTATTTCTAGATTTAGTGAAACTTTGGGTCGATCCTGCACGCGTGCACGTGGCATGAAAACTATGCCTACAGCCGACGCACTTGGCTACTACATCACTCTCGAAGACGAAGACTTTGTAACACTTTTTACAATTATCGGCCATGATAATAAACTATTAAAATTTGAAAAAATATGTAAAATGTTGATATAATACAATTTAATAACTGTAATAGTCAGGCCGTACAGTCAGACCGTACCGGACAGGTAACGACACGGTTCAGGCAATCAGCGGTCGGAGAGATAAGGACACGACTGCTCTCATCGACGATCACATAACAACTGGAATCGATTACTGTATCAGTTCTTTCGCGTTTTATCCTCCAAAATATATATTCAATATTGCTTCCTTCTGTCCGAATGATTAACACACGTAACATGTATATTACGAGAACCTGTATTTTCCGTCATAATTATACCAGAAAATATAATGTAGGTATAGGTCTTATAAGCATTCTCAAAACACCTTGTCAATATTTAAAGAATAAATATATTACCAATAAATATGGTGCTCTCTTGAAATTTAAATTAATCAAATCAATATTTAAGCTAACTAAAGCATTTAAAACAAAAGGAAAAGACAAATACAGATATTTCGTGGCCCAACCTCTGCTGCTTACATGTTTATGTCTCACACGCTGTCATAACTTCAGTATCGTAGTGTGAGATAAGAACACAACATGTCACATTTGTGATACTGAGGGTGGTTTCATCTTAATACAATATTCTGGAGATATTCCGTTTAAGAATACATATATTATAAAAAATATTTCGTATGTCTGACAATTAAATTTCACCAGTGTTACCAATTACGACTTAATAATATTAAAAATATTATTTAGCTATTTAGTATTTCACAGTTATTACTTCAACTCCACTACTTACAATTTACACACACATTTATAACTATTAATACTGTAAGAGTAGTTAGCTCGCATTTGTTTTCAAGTAAAGTAATTAACACAGACTGTCATATGATGTAATCAGATTATTTATAACGTTGGATTAATTATCTGTACTGATCGGAGTTGATTACGACCGTCACAGATAAATCCTATAATGCCTTAGGTAATTGTTTCATACATAATAAAAACATGCTCACTATAACGCCCTATTATAACCCTACAAAGTCTGGGCTTGCCTCAGTTCTAACAACTGGAGTAAGCTGACTGTTATTATATAACAGCATTACTAAGTAAACAATATTGTAAATAAAACATAACCTGGAACAGCACACATGCTCACGTAATATGGCCCTAGATGCAGATTGATATTGGTTAAACATGTAAATGTTGGTTGGGCCGCAATTGCGGTCGATAGTGACTGCGGTCAGCCGAATATTGCCTCTTACAATATTTAGAGGTTGCCTGAGGTGCCTCAGTGCTAACATATACTGTTGGCAAGTTTGGATAACACACATACGGTGAAGCTACTGTACCATACTCTTACAATATTTAGAGATTGCCTGAGCTGCCTCAGTGCTAACATACTGTTGGCAAGTTTGGATAACACACATACGGTAAAGCTACTGTACCATACTCTTACAATATTTAGAGATTGCCTGAGCTGCCTCAGTGCTAACATACTGTTAGCAAGTTTGGATAACACACATACGGTGAAGCTACTGTACCAGACTCTTACAATATTTAGAGATTGCCTGAGCTGCCTCAGTGCTAACATACTGTTGGCAAGTTTGGATAACACACATACGGTGAAGCTACTGTACCAGCCTCTTACAATATTTAGAGATTGCCTGAGCTGCCTCAGTGCTAACATACTGTTGGCAAGTCTGTATAACACACATACGGTAAAGCTACTGTAACAGACTCTTACAATATTTAGAGATTGCCTGAGCTGCCTTAGTGCGAAGATACTGTTGGCAAGTTTGGATAACACACACACGGTGAAGCTACTGTACCAGACGCTTACAAAATTATAGATTGCCTGAGCTGCCTCAGTGCTAACATACTGTTGGCAAGTTTGGATAACACACACACGGTGAAGCTACTGTACCTCTCTTGCAATATTTAGAGATTTACTGACCTGCCTCGGTGCTAACATACTGTTGGCAAGTTTGGATAACACACATACAGTGAAGCTACTGTACCAGACTCTTACAATATTTAGAGGTTGCCTGAGCTGCCTCAGTGCTAACATACTGTTGGCAAGTCTGTATAACACACATACGGTGAAGCTACTGTACCAGACTCTTACAATATTTAGAGATTGCCTGAGCTGCCTCGGTGCTAACATACTGTTGGCAAGTGTGGATAACACAAATACAGTGAAGCTACTGTACCAGACTCTTACAATATTTAGAGATTGCCTGAGCTGCCTCAGTGCTAACATACTGTTGGCAAGTTTAGGTAGCACACATACGGTGAAGCTACTGTACCAGACTCTTACAATATTTAGAGATTGCCTGAGCTGCCTCAGTGCTAACATACTGTTGGCAAGTTTGGATAACACACATACAGTGAAGCTACTGTACCAGACTCTTACAATATTTAGAGATTGCCTGAGCTGCCTCAGTGCTAACATACTGTTGGCAAGTTTGTATAACACACATACAGTGAAGCTACTGAACCAGACTCTTACATTATTTAGAGATTGCCTGAGCTGCCTCAGTGCTAACATACTGTTGGCAAGTTTGGATAACACACACACGGTGAAGCTACTGTACTATACTCTTACAATATTTAGAGATTGCCTGAGCTGCCTCAGTGCTAACATACTGTTGGCAAGTTTGGATAACACACATACGGTGAAGCTACTGTACCAGACTCTTACAATATTTAGAGATTGCCTGAGCTGCCTCAGTGCTATCATACTGTTGGCAAGTCTGTATAACAAACATACGGTGAAGCTACTGTACCATACTCTTACATTATTTAGAGATTGCCTGAGCTGCCTCAGTGCTAACATACTGTTGGCAAGTTTGGATAACACACATACGGTGAAGCTACTGTACCAGACTCTTAAAATATTTAGAGATTGCCTGAGCTGCCTAAGTGCTAACATACTGTTGGCAAGTTTGGATAACACACACACGGTGAAGCTACTGTACCATACTCTTACAATATTTAGAGATTGCCTGAGCTGCCTCAGTGCTAACATACTGTTGTCAAGTTTAGGTAGCACTCATACGGTGAAGCTACTGTACCAGACTCTTACAATATTTAGAGATTGCCTGAGGTGCCTCAGTGGTAACATACTGTTAGCAAGTTTAGATAGCACACATACAGTGAAGCTACTGTACCAGACCCTTACAATATTTAGAGATTGCCTGAGCTGCCTCAGTGCTAAGATACTGTTGGCAAGTTTGGATAACACACACACGGTGAAGCTTCTGTACCAGACGCTTACAAAATTATAGATTGCCTGAGCTGCCTCAGTGCTAACATACTGTTGGCAAGTTTGGATAACACACACGCGGTGAAGCTACTGTACCAGACTCTTACAATATTTAGAGATTGCCTGAGCTGCCTCGGTGCTAACATACTGTTGGCAAGTTTGGATAACACACTTACGGTGAAGCTACTGTACCAGACTCTTACAATATTTAGAGATTGCCTGAGCTGCCTCAGTGCTAACATACTGTTGTCAAGTTTAGGTAGCACTCATACGGTGAAGCTACTGTACCATACTCTTACAATATTTAGAGATTGCCTGAGCTGCCTCAGTGCTAACATACTGTTGTCAAGTTTAGGTAGCACTCATACGGTGAAGCTACTGTACCAGACTCTTACAATATTTAGAGATTGCCTGAGGTGACTCAGTGGTAACATACTGTTAGCAAGTTTAGATAGCACACATACAGTGAAGCTACTGTACCAGACCCTCACAATATTTAGAGATTGCCTGAGCTGCCTCAGTGCTAAGATACTGTTGGCAAGTTTGGATAACACACACACGGTGAAGCTACTGTACCAGACGCTTACAAAATTATAGATTGCCTGAGCTGCCTCAGTGCTAACATACTGTTGGCAAGTTTGGATAACACACACACGGTGAAGCTACTGTACCAGACTCTTACAATATTTAGAGATTGCCTGAGCTGCCTCGGTGCTAACATACTGTTGGCAAGTTTAGGTAGCACTCATACGGTGAAGCTACTTTACCAGACTCTTACAATATTTAGAGATTGCCTGAGGTGCCTCAGTGGTAACATACTGTTAGCAAGTTTAGATAGCACACATACAGTGAAGCTACTGTACCAGACTCTTACAATATTTAGAGATTGCCTGAGCTGCCTCAGTGCTAACATACTGTTGGCAAGTTTGGATAACACACATACAGTGAAGCTACTGTACCAGACTCTTACAATATTTAGAGGTTGCCTGACCTTCCTCAGTGCTAACATACTGTTGGCAAGTTTGGATAACACACATACGGTGAAGCTACTGTACCAGACTCTTACAATATTTAGAGATTGCCTGAGCTGCCTCAGTGCTATCATACTGTTGGCAAGTCTGTATAACAAACATACGGTGAAGCTACTGTACCAGACTCTTACAATATTTAGAGATTGCCTGTGCTGCCTCAGAGCCAACATACTGTTGGCAAGTTTGTATAACACACATATGGTGAAGCTACTGTACCAGACTCTTACAATATTTAGAGATTGCCTGAGCTGCCTCAGTGCTAAAATACTGTTGGCAAGTTTGGATAACACACATACGGTGAAGCTACTGTACCAGACTCTTACAATTTTTAGAGATTGCCTGAGCTGCCTCAGTGCTAACATACTGTTGGCAAGTTTGGATAACACACACACGGTGAAGCTACTGTACCAGACTCTTACCATGTTTAGAGATTGCCTGAGCTGCCTCAGTGCTAACATACTGTTTGTATAACACACATACGGTGAAGCTACTGTACCAGACTCTCAAGCTACTGAAGATACGACACACAACCTAATGTCTGTAAATGTTGATAACGTACAGTAGAAGTAACTACACATTTTTTAACAACTACACAACCAACGGTGTCTTTCTGGAAACGTATGTTGAGATAAGGGATCTTAATATCTATATCACGTCTTCTACTTTGTCTTTTCAACTACACGTGGGTAATATCTGTGGTAGAAATATGTATAACAAAAGCTTATCCCTATAATTATACAGGAAAAACCCCACTACCTCGTCTAATGAGGCTTGCGAGTACCACTTTATGGAATGGTTGACTTTCATTACGATTGCCTACATAAATTCAGGAAGACGATCAAACAAAGTAACAGAATATCTGGGTTGAGGAATTCCTTGTCATCCCCGTCCTGACTTCTTCACCATCTGTATCATCGTAAGATGCATACCATTGTTTATTATACTTGTATTTGTTATTATTATGTTTATTTGCTGTTATGGTTTTGTCTAGTTATTTAATTACTGTCATATTTTGTTATTGTTAAATTGATGTTATATATATTTCTGTTATTGATTCATTTAAAGATTAATTATTGTTATTTTTATTATTTTTGTATTTAATATTTAAATTTATACTCAAGTCCTACTTTCTCATTATTAACTTTATTGATCTTATATGTATGAATATTGAGGTTTATAATTAGAATTATTATTATATAATTTATATTAACACTGTTTTCATATGTTTAAAATGGCATTGTCATTGGTCATATAATAAATTAAACCTCTTATATCTTTGCAATGAAACTAATTAATGTTTTAAGCGTAAGACAGACCACTAGAAATACTTTGTGTTTAGTCCTAATTTATTAAATCTGCTTAAAATATGTTTGTGAGAATGCCGATTAACGTCCTGGTGTTCGTTTCGTGTGTTATGATTTAGTATTGGGTCATAGGCAGTTAATATCAATCAGAAAATATATTTCATAATATTTAAATATCAACTTTGGAATATTCATACGTGTTTTGTAATCATTTCGACACCAAAACTGATATTTTGGAGCAAATCTATTTATCTGTATTAATGAGCAAGGTTATGTTATGTAACCTTAGTTTAGTTTAAGTAAGGCTAAATGTGGGTGGTAAATTAAAACCTCTCACTTAGTCTATTGTCAATACAAATTAAAATTGTAGGGATAGAAATGTTGGGAAGTATAAAATATTAAAAGGAAGTTGTGTTTAGGCGTTGAGAACGTGATTTAACTGATTTACACTTATTTTTATACTTGTAGAATGTACAAGAGTAAAAAACCGAGTGTTTAGGTCATTATAAACGAATAAGCAGATCGCGATGCTGTTGCTTCACCGTATGTGTATTATACAAACTTGCAAACAGTATGTTAGCACTGAGGCAGCTCAGGCAATCTCTAAATATGGTAAGAGTCTGGTACAGTAGCTTCACCGTGTGTGTGTTATCCAAACTTGCCAACAGTATGTTAGCACTAAGGCAGCTCAGGCAATCTCTAAATATTGTGAGGGTCTGTTACAGTAGCTTCACCGTATGTGTGTTATCCAAACTTGCCAACAGTATGTTAGCACTGAGGCAGCTCAGGCAATCTCTAAACATGGTAAGAGTCTGGTACAGTAGCTTCACCGTGTGTGTGTTATCCAAACTTGCCAACAGTATGTTAGCACTGAGGCAGCTCAGGCAATCTCTAAAAATTGTAAGAGTCTGGTACAGTAGCTTCACCGTATGTGTGTTATCCAAACTTGCCAACAGTATTTTAGCACTGAGGCAGCTCAGGCAATCTCTAAATATTGTAAGAGTCTGGTACAGTAGCTTCACCATATGTGTGTTATACAAACTTGCCAACAGTATGTTGGCTCTGAGGCAGCACAGGCAATCTCTAAATATTGTAAGAGTCTGGTACAGTAGCTTCACCGTATGTTTGTTATACAGACTTGCCAACAGTATGATAGCACTGAGGCAGCTCAGGCAATCTCTAAATATTGTAAGAGTCTGGTACAGTAGCTTCACCGTATGTGTGTTATCCAAACTTGACAACAGTATGTTAGCACTGAGGCAGCTCAGGCAATCTCTAAATATTGTAAGAGTCTGGTACAGTAGCTTCACCGTATGTGTGTTATCCAAACTTGCCAACAGTATGTTACCACCGAGGCAGCTCAGGCAATCTCTAAATATTGTAAGAGTCTGGTACAGTAGCTTCACCGTGTGTGTGTTATCCAAACTTGACAACAGTATCTTAGCACTGAGGCAGCTCAGGCAATCTCTAAATATTGTAAGGGTCTGGTACAGTAGCTTCACTGTATGTGTGCTATCTAAACTTGCTAACAGTATGTTACCACTGAGGCACCTCAGGCAATCTCTAAATATTGTAAGAGTCTGGTACAGTAGCTTCACCGTATGAGTGCTACCTAAACTTGACAACAGTATGTTAGCACTGAGGCAGCTCAGGCAATCTCTAAATATTGTAAGAGTCTGGTACAGTAGCTTCACCGTATGTGTGTTATCCAAACTTGCCAACAGTATCTTAGCACTGAGGCAGCTCAGGCAATCTCTAAATATCGTAAGAGTCTGGTACAGTAGCTTCACCGTATGTGTGCTACCTAAACTTGCCAACAGTATGTTAGCACTGAGGCAGCTCAGGCAATCTCTAAATATTGTAAGAGTCTGGTACAGTAGCTTCACTGTATGTGTGTTATACAAACTTGCCAACAGTATGTTAGCTCTGAGGCAGCTCAGGCAATCTCTAAATATTGTAAGAGTCTGGTACAGTAGCTTCACCGTATGTTTGTTATACAGACTTGCCAACAGTATGTTAGCACTGAGGCAGCTCAGGCAATCTCTAAATATTGTAAGAGTATGGTACAGTAGCTTCACCGTGTGTGTGTTATCTAAACTTGCCAACAGTATGTTAGCACTTAGGCAGCTCAGGCAATCTCTAAATATTTTAAGAGTCTGGTACAGTAGCTTCACCGTATGTGTGTTATCCAAACTTGCCAACAGTATGTTAGCACTGAGGCAGCTCAGGCAATCTCTAAATAATGTAAGAGTATGGTACAGTAGCTTCACTGTATGTGTGTTATACAGACTTGCCAACAGTATGTTAGCACTGAGGCAGCTCAGGCAATCTCTAAATAATGTAAGAGTATGGTACAGTAGCTTCACCGTGTGTGTGTTATCCAAACTTGCCAACAGTATGTTAGCACTGAGGCAGCTCAGGCAATCTCTAAATAATGTAAGAGTAGGGTACAGTAGCTTCACCGTATGTGTGTTATACAGACTTGCCAACAGTATGTTAGCACTGAGGCAGCTCAGGCAATCTCTAAATAATGTAAGAGTATGGTACAGTAGCTTCACCGTGTGTGTGTTATCCAAATTTGCCAACAGTATGTTAGCACTGAGGCAGCTCAGGCAATCTCTAAATAATGTAAGAGTATGGTACAGTAGCTTCACTGTATGTGTGTTATCCAAACTTGCCAACAGTATGTTAGCACTTAGGCAGCTCAGGCAATCTCTAAATATTGTAAGAGTCTGGTACAGTAGCTTCACCGTATGTGTGTTATCCAAACTTGCCAACAGTATGTTAGCACTGAGGCAGCTCAGGCAATCTCTAAATAATGTAAGAGTATGGTACAGTAGCTTCACCGTATGTGTGTTATACAGACTTGCCAACAGTATGTTAGCACTGAGGCAGCTCAGGCAATCTCTAAATAATGTAAGAGTATGGTACAGTAGCTTCACCGTATGTGTGTTATACAGACTTGCCAACAGTATGTTAGCACTGAGGCAGCTCAGGCAATCTCTAAATAATGTAAGAGTATGGTACAGTAGCTTCACCGTATGTGTGTTATACAGACTTGCCAACAGTATGTTAGCACTGAGGCAGCTCAGGCAATCTCTAAATAATGTAAGAGTATGGTACAGTAGCTTCACCGTATGTGTGTTATACAGACTTGCCAACAGTATGTTAGCACTGAGGCAGCTCAGGCAATCTCTAAATAATGTAAGAGTATGGTACAGTAGCTTCACCGTGTGTGTGTTATCCAAACTTGCCAACAGTATGTTAGCACTGAGGCAGCTCAGGCAATCTCTAAATAATGTAAGAGTATGGTACAGTAGCTTCACTGTATGTGTGTTATCCAAACTTGCCAACAGTATGTTAGCACTTAGGCAGCTCAGGCAATCTCTAAATATTTTAAGAGTCTGGTACAGTAGCTTCACCGTATGTGTGTTATCCAAACTTGCCAACAGTATGTTAGCACTGAGGCAGCTCAGGCAATCTCTAAATAATGTAAGAGTATGGTACAGTAGCTTCACCGTATGTGTGTTATACAGACTTGCCAACAGTATGTTAGCACTGAGGCAGCTCAGGCAATCTCTAAATAATGTAAGAGTATGGTACAGTAGCTTCACTGTATGTGTGTTATCCAAACTTGCCAACAGTATGTTAGCACTTAGGCAGCTCAGGCAATCTCTAAATATTTTAAGAGTCTGGTACAGTAGCTTCACCGTATGTGTGTTATCCAAACTTGCCAACAGTATGTTAGCACTGAGGCAGCTCAGGCAATCTCTAAATAATGTAAGAGTATGGTACAGTAGCTTCACCGTATGTGTGTTATACAGACTTGCCAACAGTATGTTAGCACTGAGGCAGCTCAGGCAATCTCTAAATAATGTAAGAGTATGGTACAGTAGCTTCACCGTATGTGTGTTATACAGACTTGCCAACAGTATGTTAGCACTGAGGCAGCTCAGGCAATCTCTAAATAATGTAAGAGTATGGTACAGTAGCTTCACCGTATGTGTGTTATACAGACTTGCCAACAGTATGTTAGCACTGAGGCAGCTCAGGCAATCTCTAAATAATGTAAGAGTATGGTACAGTAGCTTCACCGTATGTGTGTTATACAGACTTGCCAACAGTATGTTAGCACTGAGGCAGCTCAGGCAATCTCTAAATAATGTAAGAGTATGGTACAGTAGCTTCACCGTATGTGTGTTATCCACACTTGCCAACAGTATGTTAGCACTGAGGCAGCTTAGGCAATCTCTAAATAATGTAAGAGTATGGTACAGTAGCTTCACCGTATGTGTGTTATCCACACTTGCCAACAGTATGTTAGCACTGAGGCAGCTTAGGCAATCTCTAAATAATGTAAGAGTATGGTACAGTAGCTTCACCGTATGTTTGTTATACAGACTTATTGTGTCGTATACAATAAACATGTTCACCGCAGACCTTACACTCGGTGAGTAATTGTGCTTGTGTTGGTTTTGTTGCTAGGAGGGGGGGGTTAAGTTATGCAATAGTTCTATTTTTATTTTATTATTTTATAACCTGGAATTTATATCTGTAATTTGTACTCACCTGCAAATGTCTAACTTGTGTCTACTGTTGTTAATATAATGGAAAGAATTTTAATCATGTTAGAAATGTAATATTATTATGATACATATGATGATTATTTTTTCTTGCTTACGCAACACAATTTTGGTTTATTAGTTTTAAAGCTAGAAAAGGTATGATTGCATTAATAGTTTCTAAAATAAGTTATTTTGTTTTAATGTTAACAATGCAATTCTTATTACTATTATAGTTCAAATGTCCTTCATCGTTCTCATTTGTACAAATTTTATTTATATAAAGAAACATAATAAATAAATAAAAAATAATTTGATCATCATAATTATTAGTTTACTTTCAAAGTTTATATTTTACTTCCCTACAATGATTCGGAAAAACAAATCTGTGCAAACAATATTTTCAAATATTAATAGCTACATGCCCAGACTCAGAGGCCTATAATTTACAAAACTCTTACTGTTTCCAACTTAACTAGCGAATGTGGAATATCAATCGAAACTTCGGCACTTTGCGCTAAAAGCTTTACTAAACCTTCTATTTGTAAAACTTATAATTTTAGCTTCTCTGTTTCCACCTTTTAATACGAACGGTATGAAATGGCCGGTGAATATTTCTATAGACATTTCATGATGATCACAACGTAAAATATTTCAACCCAACTCTTTATTGTCGTATCTATTTTTTAGAAAGTATAAATTACGAAGTGTATCAGTCTACTTAAATCTACATAATTACGGTATAAAAACTGTACGGTAAATATGTTCGTAATCTTCAATATGCTTAATAATTATAAACTAAGATACACAAATAGTGTGTCGTAAATGAAACCTAACAAAGCACACTTTACAATTTAAGCAGTTAAGAGAAACGAGAAACTCGATTGTAACTACAGAATATATATTTAATATGTGTTTATAATTTTGATTCAAAAGCTTTATGGAAAATAGCCAATGAAATTCGGAAAAGCCTTATGATACCTATTATTTATTATTATTAGCCTAAAAAGTTTAAACTATTTTACAATGTGTAAAAATAAATAACGTATTTCCTCAATTTTTATTCTGGTATAAATAACTGAGAAGATGCTATGATTAAGCATAAATCTTACGTTTATTCTTACTTATGAGTAAAACATTGCAAATAACTATGTTAATATAAATTAGATTTTTTTCACCTTTTACGTGTTCGTAGTTATTAATAAACTATTTGAATTTTTGAAATTGTATACTTGCTTAAGCCGTTTCGTTACAAAAAATCTTTTAGAAACAGTGTATTTGTTGTACGTTAATTAAAACAAAAAGTTTTGGTCGAATACTCAATATTAAAAATTATTATTTAAATAAAATATTAAATTGTAATACAAAATTTCTATTCTTAATTAAACTATTAAGAATTACGAGATGTGGTATTCAGTTGATAACATGTTAGATCAAGAAGTCGCTAAGTGAACATTGCCATGCCATAGCAAGTCAGCCTCAAATGTCATCTGACTATTTTCGTGCACTTCACAATAATAAATTTACCTGTACAATCTGACGTGTATCTAAAACCACGTTGACTATTTTCTTGATAAAACGCCGTGGATGCGTTATTTAATTCTTGACTCTTCTTGGATTTACGTTTCATTTGTCTTTTAGTCATTGGGATTACGCGCCCGGTGACATGACTTCCTGTTTCCGGTTCATACTTCCTCGAATCACTGCGTGCACAATTATATTGCTGCGATTTCTTAGCAATTTATTTTCTAGCAAAATTAAATTTTTTATCAGTTTTGGTGTAACATCTGTTGACAGAAGATGGCTCTCTACCACGGGGTCGAAATATTTCAAGAATTTAATTATATAAGCAATATTTCGATGTGGTGTAAATGGTCATATCAATCTTCTTGTTTCTCAATCTTAAATCTTGGCCTCATTTACGAGATGAAAAGAGACTTACAACAAGAATCAATTTAGCTAAGTTGCCTTAATGACGGTCAAGACCGTTATAGTGTTTTGTCTGTTTTCCGGAACAAAAGACTACCGTGAGGATGTCTGTTCAGTCAAAAGTGTGCAGAGAGTTTTCTTTATTTTGTGAATATAAAGCTTGAATATAGTTTCTGGCAAGTTTTAAGTCTCTCTTCCGAGGTTGTCTCCTGAATATTGATAATCTCCTATTATCGCCTGATTAGAATCGCTCGAGACTCGTTAGAAATACTTGAATATAGTTTCTGCCAAGTTTTAAGTCTCTCTTCCGAGGTTGTCTCCTGAATATTGATAATCTCCTATTATCGCCTGATTAGAATCGCTCGAGACTCGTTAGAAATACTTGAATATAGTTACTGCCAAGTTTTAAGTCTCTCTTCCGAGGTGGTCTCCAGAATATTGATAATCTCCTATTATCGCCTGATTAGAATTGCTCGAGACTCGTTAGAAATACCTGACACAACTTGAACAACTTGCAGTCCAATAAACCATTAGAAATAATAATAATGCTAGAAATGTTTAACGATGAGAATGAAATTACATGTAAATGCTGCTAATTGAATACAATAAACTTTGACGTAATGTTCCTAAACAGTCTGTTAGTAAATTAATAATAAATCACGCTGTTTATTTCTAAGTTTAAATCTATTGATATTAGTGTGTATGTAATATAACTGATAAAACCAAGTAGTTTATCAAAATCGTCTTAAAAATATTGAGATATTAAAGTTACAACTTCTTATTAAATCAGTAGCCATTTGCTATAAAGTACTTACTTAAAACAAAGAAATCCACACTCACTGTTAGGAAGACAAATTACGTATAGGACAATGGGTAAACCATGATTATACGAACCATATTTCAATATCCTTTCAATTTAACTGACATCAATATTTATAACCTGTCAGACCATTTTTCCCCCCGACTGAGTTAGCAGAATATGTCTTAGCGTAAAACCACACTATACGATCGTCCATTAACCAATTGTTTTGTTTTAACCATTTGAATGTATAAAGAGGCACATATAAACGCATAAACATATAACATGTACGTATCAGAACAATTACCTTAACATCTTTGATCACTTGGGCTTAGACCACTTTCGTATGGAATTCAAAACAAGGAAAAATAGTTTTATGATTATAATATCTTTAAATCTAACCACGAACAGGTTATCATATTATTTCAGGTTAAATAAGTAAATTAAAAATACCTTACACCTGAGTGATCGTGACTACACTTTAGCAACTGACTGATGGTCACGTGACTAATCGTTAACCTGCTTCACGTAAAAGTTAAAATTTGCGATTTTTTGTCCCAAATCACATTTTAATCTTTCTACATATTAAAGTCACCCAGGGCCGTCTTAGGCATGTGCTCCCCGAGACATTGAGGGCCCCGCACAGACATTAAGTTAGCCAGGTGTATAATAAAATATGATATGAGTTTAAGTAAAACAACAACTACTGTAACAACAAGCAGTCTAGTGTGATAGTGTTGTCAGTTTGCATTCATAGTCATCACAAAACATAGCATCGGCTGTCTTGGTTTGTTTGTCCAATAATAATGAAAACTTTGTAAAAGTGGTTTAAAAGCAGTTGTATAGTTGTTTATAGTGTGCAGTAAATTGTACGTTTATAAAATTGTACATTGTTTAAGACAGTAGCAACACAACAACATTCATGGTTATGAATTATTTTTAATTATTTAATTAATGGAAACTACATAGACTATATAGGCAAACAAATTTATACCGGATATATTTCCAAATTTTAATTTTGTCTTTTTCTCATTTATTTTACTATTTAATATATTAAATTATTATTAATAATATTTCATAAGTTCTCTTGATATCGGCTGTCACATCACGCCTATGTGATATACAGTCATTATTCTATTGGATGGGAAGGGGGTTGCAACATAGGTGCTAGTTTAAAGAGCCCGCAGTAAAACTTCACACCGGGGCCCGCACAAGCTAAGGTCTGCCATGAAATCGCCTCATGAAAAATCGAGTTGGCTGAGCACTTTTATCAAGTTGTACCTGGACACCAAAGGCTATTTAAAGCGTCTTATTCTGTAACAATACAAGCCTACTTAATTAATAATTTCGATCAATAGTAATTTTGACGTTGAAATATTCATGCTTAGAGTTTAGTTTAATATTATATAACAGTAACTAAATAGTAACCAAAGGCGCGTAATAAGTTTGAAGGCAGTTTATAACATACATAAAGTTATACTGAATACATAGAAAACATGGAACATATGTAACGATCCTTACTTGTTGGGTCTAACTGTTCATCACATAGAAATAAACGCTACACACAGTGTAATATAGCACTTATCTACAGTATGGTGTAGTATAGCCCATTTTACAGTTTTATTTCGAAAAACACTAAAATATCGAAGTACGACGCAATATCTTTTTCGATTTAGAATCCCCTTCATGATAAATATATGACGTGGTCAATTTTAATTTCTGTTTGGATGTAAAAATATTTAATACTCTACGATAAAGGTGTATTTTTTCTAAGTTCACTAATCTATATCTTCTCACAAATATTTTTCTCTTTACATTAATGCAAATGAATAGCTATGTTAATAAAATGCTATGAATATATCCCACGGTGCAACCTGGTGAACAAGCATTTCTTATCTCTTTAAAGTGTGTTTACCAGAGAATTGGGGTAATTACCCCAGCTAACTTTTATATACTCAAATTGTTTTAATCTTATTTCTTATATTCTTATCTCTGAATCTCATATGTCACAGAATTAGGTTTAAGTGTAATATTACATTATATATCTAATGGTTTTATTCCGCAAGAGTGATCTATTGAACTTGAAACTAAGATTAACAATATTTAAATACTGTATACGAGTACGTGTGAGTTAGTTTGTACTATAGTGCAAACCATAGTATTTATACTACTCATGTACCATATAAAGATTACACCACTGAGTGGAACTGTTACACATTATTACATTATTATTTGTTTAGTAAAATTAACTTTTATTGTTTACAGTACAAGTATTTAAATGGTACGTTAATGCATGATAAAAACATAAGTGTATTTCTACATATTACGTAACTATGGTGGGAAGTGTCAATTCAATTTGAATACTAAGTTTAGCTCTAGTTTACCTTCCTCTTAGTGCAGTGTCTGACTTGATTGCTCCACCATGCATAGAGATAGTGTTTAAATCATCTTATTGCACTAAATTGTACACTTGATGAGATATTGTGAATGGTTCATCACCTAGACTCTGCTTATATAGTGTGCTAAATAGTGGGCGGATGATCTGTGACAGACCATAACAGCTTACATTAAACTAGAAATTGCAATCTTTGATTTAATTCTTGTCATTAATTAAACTGCTACCAAGCAAACAAATAAAATTAATTACCATTAATCGCCCAAATCAAGTGTATTTCTATACAATGTCTCGATAATATAATATTACACTTTAATTTGAATATTACAATTTTGTATAGACAAATCTATTTTACATGGCATCTAATATTTTGAGACCTAACCCAACCCAATATCATTCGTATGTTTTATTCCAATAATTAATCTGCCAGATAAAAATTTAATGGAATTAAAATGTCGGTTAGGATGAGAACGTAAAATATGCTTATAAATCATTGTGTTAAATTTATATAAGATTGTATCATCTGACAGCAACTACATGTGATCATTTTGATTGCTACATGAGTATTTAACAGTCTTAAAGTATTCATAACGTTGATGAATTATTGAATTACATAGTTTACAAACATGTTGAAGCACGCAGTTAAATTACGTAAGTTGTTTTGTAATACTTCTAACATAGGCAACGTGTACTGTGACCACCACAAAACTGCTACATTTATTGTCCAAGTTTTAATGTTTGTATTATTATTTTGCTTCCAAGGATGTTAAGCAATTATATAAGGTAAATAAATCAGTTATCTTTTACCATCCTTATCAGCAGGATATACTCCTTCTGTTGTATATTCTCTAAAAATGCTGCGAGTGAACCCAGAAATAGTTTAATAAACTATCGGGCTAACACACCAACAAACAACGCATCGACTGACGATCGCAGGTTGTTCCAGGCGTAACAATAAATATTCATAAGGTTATAACCAACTCTGTGACAGCAATGTTTTCATTTGTAATGTAAACTACGTTTGTGAATTGATCACTTAGATTAAGTAAACCAGTGACATTATCGTATCAATGGTCTTAGGTTTCCTTCAAATTCGAATTCTAAGAAAAGTTTGGTTTTTTTATAATTAGATGATGTAATACTTTATTTTTTAGAAAACATACTAATATATTTACACAATTATTTAATTGTATATTTATTTAATAATGTTATTATTTGTCAGTTCAATTATAACGTAATATATATTTTATTTATAAAGTAAACTTTATATAAAAATATATATTTTGCCTTTAAATGTGGGAAAGTATAGCTTGGTGTAACAAAGTGTTTGTACGGAGTTTTTGTTTTGTTTTAGCTAACCATGTACTTTAGACGATAACTCGTGTTTGTGTTTATGACGGCTGTTGTGAAGTCACAAACACATCTACATAACACCGACATGTGGTGTTGGATGGTACGCTATGTGTCTGACTGTTGGTATGTTTAATCCATATATGGTGAAATACGAAAAAATTTTGTGCTTTTTACAATTTTAAAATCATGATTTATGATATTTTTACAATATGCCGTATTAAATAATTTCTACATATTAAATATTAAAGATTAAATGGGTAAGTATATGGCAGTGTTGAGTAGTTAACATCCTAAACATAAATAATATTAGTTATGTAATATTATATGTGAAGGTATTTCTTAAAAAAAAAAAAATATAATTGTTTTACTAATAGTTAAAATATTAAGTAAAATTAGTCTATTAGAGAAAAAAAGTACAAAACACTATTTTTTTTAATTGTGTGCCTACCACTTTCTTAACAATAATTAATTTTATTAAAAAAATTAATTATTAGTATTTAGCATAGCAAAAACAATAAAACAACTATCCAGCCAAGAGCAGTAATGTTATTAGAGCGGTCCGCACAACATAGCCTGAGAGTGACTGGTGCCTCTCTACAACCCAATCACTGTTGACAGTTTAATGTGTGTGAAGAATTACTGATTTGTCTGAACATCGTTAGCTGTTACCGTAAAAAAGTATATGTACATTTTATTTCGTTTATATGTTTTCAGACGATATATATATATATATATATATATATATATATATATATATATATATATATATACATACCACATAAACATAAATGTTAGAAATAAACTTTGTTTCATGACAAAGAGGTAGTACATTACTTTTTCTCTTCATTGACAATACATAAAACTCATTTGATTTCTAACTTATTATAATCAGTCTTAAAATATGTTTTACTTCATTTAAAACCCAAAAACTGAATAAACAATAATATTAAAAATCATAAACATATAATAATAAAATAATTATTATAAAAGCTATTAATCTTTAGAAAGAAATAGAGCAATTTATTATTAATGTACTAACAGACGGTTTAGTATCATAGGTCAAAGTTCATTGTATTAAACTAACAGGTATTTAAGTGCAGTTTCGTTCTCATTGTCAGACCTTTCATTCATTATTGTTATTTTCTATTGGCCTGCAATAAGTTATTGAAATTGTGTCTATAAGAAACCCTGAAGAAAGTATTTCTTAAGAGTCTCAAGGGACTCTTTAAAAATTCAGGCGATTCAAGAACTGAGTACAAATATATCAATTAACAAATCAATAAATTGATCATAGACTGATCAGACTCGATTCTCGAGTACAGGTTGCGACCCATTCGGGGATCTTTTCTAGACGTAGAGAAACATGTATTGATGTCTCATTTTTTTGGCTGGAAATAAATGTATTTTCTTCGTTTCTCTCAATCTTTTTGACACTACAGTCAAATATTCCTATTATCACACTTTTTCAATGATATAAAAAGACTTAAACTAATTTAAATTATAAAAAATAATGATAAAATAATTATAGAGTAAACAATTACTCTTAGAAAAAAACGCGTTATTAAAAAAGGATTTCTTGATATTTCAACTAAGTATGAAATAAATGATTTAACAGGTAAGCGTGCTGAACTAAAACAATGCTTTTCACTTTCAATACCGCGAAAGTACTTTTATACCCAGCTGTACAAGCCAAAAGGCAGTGTCTTATAAGATTAACCAGTCTGTTTGCTTTACTAACGTCAAAGGCCCGAGTCGCTTGTTTGCTTCCATTTTCAATTAAATAAAAGGGAAACTTTACTGTTGTTGATCAATGTTCGTCGTCACTCCACAACTTGAACTTTACACAATATTTGATTTAATTTGCACGAATGGGATCGTATAAAATATGTCAACTCCAAATTAAATATTTCACACCGAGTGAACAAAATTTTACGTAATCAGATTCAGGAAGTGGCTGACAAGATAATCACAGGTGTCAGTTCGTCATTGTCGACAAAGTAAGAAATTCATTTTATCTTGGAATACACGTTTAAATGGTTCTTATGAAAATATAAAATACAAGCGAGAGATAAACTATTTTAGCCTATGGAACTTTCTAAAGTTCATCACAAGGTATCGATGAAACGTGCACATTTTTCTCATTAATTAGCAATGATTAATTAGCAATATTATACTGGTAATCTGTTACAAGTATAATAATAATCATTATATATTACTCTATATAATTATTCAATATTAAAAGAAGTACGACATCGATAATGTTATCGTTGTTAGGTGCAGCTGACAGTATTATCGTTATACTATTTCTCTTTAATTCATTATGTCTTGGGGTTTGGAGGAACATTATACCATTTCAGTTTCACTAATTTTTTTAACGTTTTTGGTACTTTTTGAGTAAGACATATTCATGAAACCTAAATTGAAGCATGTTACGGAAAAAAGCATCTTCGTGTAAATAAGTAACTATTTTCAGTCTATCAGCAGAACAAATTAACTCGTATTTCGTTTTTGTTTACAATACAGACTGCTTTTCGAAGCACAACATTTGTGTTAAAAGAACAAGATTTTGTTTCATATCGGCCATAATTCAATTATACAATAAATAAGTAACATTAGGTCTCGAGATCTGCAATCTGGTCTATTCCTCAGAAACCGTAACATAACACAACTATAATTTAGGACAGAAATAATTACACTTGAGGAGGAGATGAAATTGTAGATATAGAAACGTGGTGCTACTGATATTTTGTATCATTGTATGATGGCCAAAGTCCAAAACATTCTGTTTCATTCAAAATTCTACATAGTTAAAAAAAATTTTTAACAAAGAATACTTGTATTGACATTGAATATATCTCGTATTCTGGGCTGAGTATGTATTGTTTGATTGCCGCTCTTAATACACGGGTACGCTCAGCCAAATGATAATCAAAACAATTGCAACATTTGTTACGTACTGGCCTTAAAGTATATTGTGTTAAATATTTTCGAACATATTGCTGGATACTCCGAATAAATGTTTCTATTATTGAACTAAATTTTATCGGTTATAATTAATTAGTAAGGTAAAAGAATGATGTAGTAATGGGCTTGAAATCCTCGCCTTAGAATGCTACGCATATCCTAACGTCCGACATATGGGACCATAGATACTCCATGATATTCTATCTTATCAAAGCCATGTATCTGTGAACGCTTTTATTTTATAATTTATTACACTATTATGACTGACTCGATGAAAATCAAATTTGTCTGTATGCTTCAAAACAAAGATAAGCTGGCTATACTTGTCTGTGATATACTTGTCTCTGCTATACTTGGATCTGCTATACTTGTCTCTGCTATATTTGTCTCTGCTATACTTGTCTCTGCTATAACGCCTTCCTTATAACACGAGGTGACAACGAGTTCCGAATCATTTAGTAGCGAAATGAGACTTCATTTCAGTGGAGAAAGTCTGGACAACATTTAACAAGACATTTAATATTGAATATCATTTATTATGTTATCATCCTTTAGATTGAAACTACTCAGGAGACTTAGTTTGTGATTGAACATTTATAAACAACTTTCAGTTTCAATTATTGCTCCTACAGATGCTTCTGTAGAATTTATTTCAATGTACTCAGTATATTTTAAACTGTCGTTGTGTTTAGCATTTTTTATTTTGTTATATTTGGTTGTCTGGTATCGTATTTTAGATTCATATAATCATGTGAAAATCATAATACAAATTAAACATCATCTTAAATTTAAAATGCAGTTTTTTATCATCATTGGAATTGCATTGTTTACAAGCGGAATATCTTACTTTCAAAACAATAAGAAATTAGAGCTTCTCTGGTAATTTTCCCGTTATGTGTATAACTGGATTCTGCCACTAAAGGCTACGTTTAACGAAGCCAATGAATTGACTTGTGATGTTTTTATATATTTGTGTTTGTGTGATTAAGTTTGTCAAAGAGGAATATCAAATTAAAGTATTAAAATGAAAAGCTCATCTATACTGCAAAAACGTATTTGGTTTTTGTATTTAACTAGTGTGCACCCCAAATAATACTCGCATAAGATAGATAATATGTATAAAAAGAATAAAGTTTAATGTAACTGCCTTATTTTGAACTTGTAATATGTTTATTAGATTAAAAATATACTGGTATATTTACAGAATGTTAAAAACCAAAATTCTCTATGTTATTAGTTCCGATAAAAACTTGAAAGAAACAGAATTTTAAAGACACACCCTATACTACATTCCTTACAAAAACGACGTATAATACATTTCTGTAACGAGCGACCGTTCTATTCATTTAGTAACTTCTATAGAATTTATTACCATTATACATAACATAGTTTAGGCTTTACTGAAAAGCTAATTTACTATAAAATCACAGTTTATCAACGTGACAGAAATGAAAGAAATATCGAAAGCTTTTGTTTTGTTTCAGCTGTTGTTGTTTATGAAGACCTTTAGAAACTATCCAGAAACAGCGAGGCATAATAAGTCACAGACATGAGTCTACATGTATTCTAATAATATTTTAACGATTTTATTATCTGCTGCTAGAAAAATGTGTTTCTATCCGTGATAAGATTACTTTAAACAATTGTTCAGTTTATGAAAATCCCATGCATGTAAGTAAGAGATAAAAAATAACGATATAAAAAAGGGACAGTAACAGAGGCTTTCTTTACTTTTATGACTTACTTTAATAATCCTATTAGAACAGTTTTCTTTTAGTTTAATTTCAGGACTTTTTAAATATGTATATAATAAATCTTTTGGAACACCAAGGAAGGACAGCGAAAATATTAGTGTTTCTCCATTTAATTATGAACTTAACTGGAAGAAAATCTTAATATACTGAAAGAATTTTTCTTTATATCGTGGTCCTACGCGTACCATACAGTAGGGCTTTTGTGACATGAAGTTAGACAACGGTAAAGGATAGCTTATTTTGTTCTCTTAGGACAAGAAGCTTATAAATTGCAGTTAGTCCTGTAAAAACCTTTGCGCTGCTTCCGGAGTGACAGGATATTCAGGATGGGAAAGGTTAGGGAGTAAGGGCGGTCTCCTATCGAGAACCATAAGGAAGAATTAGGGCACTGCATCTCAAAGTCATGTCTTCCCAGAAGAAGGGGAGGCGAGCTCAAAACCAGCTTCTCCAGTCAAAACAGGCAGGGGGTGGCATATCCTTGGTGAGGTTAGCAAGAACCTCTGAGGTTAGGGAACAAACCCCACCAACTCCAACAGTCATCTCCCACAGTAGACTAGACCTATCGAATTGCCCATGAACCCCAGAATCTCGACATTAGCGGTTAGTGATGTGCCGCTCCTGGACATCTATGAGGTTGCCCAGATTGAAGTAACACATCGGTTTTATCCTGTACCCAGTGGTGGGTTCAACTGGAAGGTATAAACCAGCCAGAAGTTATCCCTGATAGGTATATAGGATAGCTTGCTGAGATGCTTATTACTCCTAATAATCTTATTACTATAATCTAATTATTAACCTATAACAATATTTAGACAGGTCCCCGCAGTAGACAATAGGGAAATCTTTTTGGGGTAGACAAGATACAGAATATTGAGATAATGTTTTATTGTAACGTCCGTCACCTAACTTATGATAACAGCAAACATATCTCAGTTTATGTTAAGGTTTCAGGTCACCTGCGACTTGAAGATAAAGCGCAATCTGTTTTAACCAGCTAAAGAAGATAAAGTGAAGAATTGTTGTATTCTATCAGTGTATAAGAATATAATACTATTAATTCCATGTTAATCTAATAATTATTGGCAGTAATATATTAATATTATGAGCAACTTTTAAAGATGTGATTTTCTTACAATTTCTGTCACTTCCCTCCGAGGTTTTATAGATTATTTCGCTTTTTATGTTCGTTTCCAAATGACCTTCTATAGAAGACGAAGTCGTGTTATAATATAGAATATGGAAAATGTTAAAATCGCTAAATTAATGTCATACGAGACAGAGTATTCGTCATTAAAATTTGAAACTATAAAAAATTATATACTTTTTGGTACATGCCTCGAAAACCATAACTTTTAGCATTTAAGAAATCGTCTCTTGAAATGTAATGTATTTTATTTGTGATATTTAACCTTTTAAAACGAAAATAATTGATGTAATAATTGAGTAAAACATTTGAGACATAAATATACTGAAATGCCGCAAAAGAAAGTAAAATATTGCCTCTCTAAACAGACGTTGATAAGAGGTCGGAAATAATGTTAATACTTTATTGTGTGCTCGTTCAAGAAAAAATCCGGTGATATTTTGTAGAAAACGAGGGAATATTTTCTGCCAGAGCTAATCGCGTGTTGTGCAGCTCAACGAACCGTGAAACCGACAAGAAGTGGAAATATTGTCTGGTTTATATCAGAACTACCTCAACGTTTCAGGCGGAGCTAGATACGTCAGAAATCGACAAATCGATAGTAAGCAGTGGTTTTCTCCTTATTATAATATCTTACACGAATTTATTAGTTGGTGGTTCAACATTGGTTCAAAATGTTAGTAATTGGTTTCTAATTAAGTTCCTACAATAATATTGACAACAATTAATTTCAGAAAGACGTTTGACAAGATTTATTTTTGATTTATGGATCGACTTTTGAATCATGCTGCGAAGCAAGAGACAGCAACAGTCAATATTGAAAGCATTAGTATCAGACGTCAAAAATGGCGAAGAGAAGTACTTACAATCTTGGAAACGTAGAGATATATTTTTGTGACGTAAATTATGGCAAATCCCACGTCATATTTAACACCTGTTAAATCCTTTTAAATATTATATCGTCAATAGTATACTTTACACCAAGAACAGTCAATATTGTACGGAAGACAAACTGAGAGAATGGTACTGTTAAAACAATTACTTTATGTAATCTTTCACGTGTCCCGACTGAATTATATCTGGTGAATTAGTTTTGTTGAAAGTCTGAAGTCACTGAACTCCTTTGTGGGACACGAGCCGTTGTACTTCACAAGAGCAAACATACCAAATAGAATAGATTATTACAATTAATGATCTGCTATTTTATTACAACTGGACATTTGTTCAAGATGAAATGTTCTTGATGCTATAAACGAATAACTGTTATACTAAAATAAAGGGTTAGTGTAATGGTTATAAGGTTATTTTCTTAGTGCTGGAATAGGGGTTCTCTCAAACTACAAAGGGCAATAACTGGTTTTGTACATATTGATTTAAATATAAAGTTTATTATCCTTTTACGGTGTCACTTTTAAATGTAAAGTATTTCTTTGATATAATAACTCCAAACTTATTGTTACGTAATATAATATAATTGCTACCAGTGATTTGATATATATTTTTCTACAAAGGAACATGGGCTGTGTAAGCAATCCATTGCGGTGTCATACGTAACGTCTATGATAATTCATTGCCACTGAAACATATCTCTAACCTCGGGATTTCTTGAAAACGAGAATTACTAAACCTAAAGGCCACAGTAAATGTCGAGTTCAGCTCCAGTTTTCCTTCCTCTTTAGTGAAAAATCTGAAATCCGATGCTGTCGCATTCTTTACTCCTGAATCTGGAGTCATGTTCGTCTTAAGGAATCCAAAAATATTCGGCGACGAAGAAGCTCGAAAACGATCTCTACATCGTTTTGACATAAGAGAGACCTAGACTACAAAACTTAGTACAATCTGGATGAAAATATGTTCTCATTTTCTCATCAGGTGCATAATTGAGTGTACTACGATGTTTAACAACACTATTACAAAGTATCGAGTTTTCTACACATAACGTAGTTATTTTGGGAAAGGTTGATTTGATGTTATTTGATGTTGAGTGTAGTTGCAGTTCATCTTACTCTTCAGTGCAGCATCTGAAATCTGATCCTGTCGCCGACTTGACTCCTAAAATCAGCCGTCATGTTCATCTAAAGGAAGCGAACGTCACTAAAAAGGAAGGTAAACTGGACATAAACTCAACATTCACATTGAATTAACCTTTCCCACCATAGCTACGTTATGTGTAAAGGTCACAGTTATAATCTTAAAAAAAAAATAAATAAGCTTATCTTCGTAAAAGCATATTTACAATAGATACAACACTCCATAGCATTCAGTTGAACTGGTCGTGGGATGTTTAGTGTATGATATTGATACTGTATATAATTACAGTATCCCACTGCTATTCATTAGGCTACTGCTATGTAAATATTTTTTTTAACACCCTGTAAAGGGTGATAAAAAAAATACCACAACTTTAAACATTTGTATTTAATGGAAGAAACATAATAGAACCTTCTGTTATACATCATTATAAAGAGTATTAAAAACACTTTTTTCTCTCAAAAACTAGTTCAGAGATGTTTAATATGACCCCCTCCAGACACTCGAGCAATATCAACCCGATACTCAAACTCATTCCATACTCTCAGTAGCATATCAGGCGTAACAGTTTGGATAGCAGTTGTTATTTCTTGTTTCAAATCGTGGTGGCTGGTGGCCTTCTGTTATACATCATTATAAAGAGTATTAAAAACACTTTTTTCTCTCAAAAACAAGTTCAGAGATGTTCAATATGACCCCCTCCAGACACTCGAGCAATATCAACCCGATACTCAAACTCATTCCATACTCTCAGTAGCATATCAGGCGTAACAGTTTGGATAGCAGTTGTTATTTCTTGTTTCAAATCATGGTGGCTGGTGGCCTTCTGTTATACATCATTATAAAGAGTATTAAAAACACTTTTTTCTCTCAAAAAACTAGTTCAGAGATGTTCAATATGACCAACTCCAGACACTCGAGCAATATCAACCCGATACTCAAACTCATTCCATACTCTCAGTAGCATATCAGGCGTAACAGTTTGGATAGCAGTTGTTATTTCTTGTTTCAAATCATGGTGTCTGGTGGCCTTCTGTTATACATCATTATAAAGAGTATTAAAAACACTTTTTTCTCTCAAAAACAAGTTCAGAGATGTTTAATATGACCCCCTCCAGACACTCGAGCAATATCAACCCGATACTCAAACTCATTCCATACTCTCAGTAGCATATCAGGCGTAACAGTTTGGATAGCAGTTGTTTATTTCTTGTTTCAAAATCATGGTGGCTGGTGGCCTTCTGTTATACATCATTATAAAGAGTATTAAAAACACTTTTTTCTCTCAAAAACTAGTTCAGAGATGTTCAATATGACCAACTCCAGACACTCGAGCAATATCAACCCGATACTCAAACTCATTCCATACTCTCAGTAGCATATCAGGCGTAACAGTTTGGATAGCAGTTGTTATTTCTTGTTTCAAATCATGGTGGCTGGTGGCTGGGAGAGGTGACCGTAACACCATATACTTAACCCACATAAGAAGAAATTGTTGGGGGTAACGTTAGGGCTTCTTGGAGGTTAGTGATGAAGTGCTCTGTCGCGGCCTGCCTGGCGGCCGATCCATCGCCTAGGGTAGTTGACGATAAGTCACGGACAGATAAGTGCCAATGTGGTGGTGCTCCATCCTGCTGAAATTGAATTGTTGTCCTTCTTGTTCTAGCTGAAGGAACAGCCAATTCTTCAACATCTCCAGATACCGTAGTCCAGTTACAGTAGCAAATTCGAAGAAAAGGGGACCAAAAAACTATATTGGCTGAAATTGCATAGAAACGTTCACCTTAGGCGAGTCACGTTCATACTCAATTGATTCTCGCGGATTATCAGCGCCCCATATACGGGCATTGTGCCGGCTGACTTCCCCGTTAGTAGCTTCATCACTAAACACAATGATTGAAACGAAAGATGCATCTGTTTCAATTTGAGCAAGGATAAACTCTCAAAAATCGTATCTTTTAATCTTATCAGCTGCAGAAGGGGCTTGAACCAATTTCAGACGATAAGGTTTCTTTACTAAAATTTTTTGTAGGACTCTCAATACCGTTGTTTGGGAAAGTCGCAGCTATCTGCTAGCTCTTCGAGTCGGTTTACCTGGACTGCAAACATAAGCTTGCTGTATGCGTGCTACCTTTTACTTACTCGTGAACGGCCATCCAGAACTTTTCCCTTTGCACAAATACCAATTCTCTACAAACTGTTTATACCAACGTTTGATACATCACCTACCACGAAGTTGAACACCATACTTCGTTCGAAATGCACTCCGAACAACTATCGTCGATTAACTTCACTGCCCGTACTCAATAACACAACAAGCTTTATGTTTAGCAGTCGCCATCTTAGCATCAACTGACGCGAACGCCTTGTCAAGCGAACTGCGCCTCAAGTGAACAAATGAGCAAATAAATTAAACCTTAGAGCTTCCTTAATTCACCGACAGATAGTGCTTAGTTGTCCTTTTATTTTCTGCAGCGTTATAAATTTCTAAAGTTGTGGTATTCTTTTTGAATCACCCTGTATTAGGCTACTGCTATTCGTTAGGCTACTGGTTTGAATCATGTGCAGCGTTTCACGTCACGAGTTACTTTTGCAATTTAATGCAGTTTTTAGAATAGAATTTTGAAAAAATCTTAAATTAACGTCCGCAACTGTTTGTAAGTTATAAGTATGAGTTACCACAAATTCTTGAGAAACATTTAATGAATCTGGTTGATTAATTTCTGAAATTTAAAACATTTATAATGATATACGCTTAAGGTATGTAGGTTGGGGGAAACTTTTTGTAATGTTCGTCTATGAAACAACATTAGTTTTGGTGTTTTACATTTATAGATTTGTTGACTGCAAGGATTCTTATTTTGCAGAAGAAACAATACATATTGATGATTTCAATACAAATTCTGTACCTTATATCCTTTCTTGTTCAACTGAAATGGTTCGAGAACGAGTAAAATATTTTACATTCAAAATTAGATAATTTTGTAGGGTCAAATTGATTTATTACTTAGATAATCTCAAATGAAAAACATTTTTCAGTATATAACACATTTAATACAATGCTTTATAACATTATTGAAACTAATGGTCAACTTTTTACTGCAACACTGTTTGATTAGATTTATTAACATATTTATATATAAAAGTAATTATAAAGTCATAACAAAACTATCCATTAGATAAATCTACGTATTTATATAAACATTAATAATAGAAAATTAATTTCTTTCAATTCCAGAATAATCTTGGAATGTTTAGTCCTTGAAATTGTAATTACTCGATATAACGAGTCGTCAGTTATTCAGTTATAGAAACGGAAGAGCCAGTTCCCTTTGTTTGTAGAACTTACTTTTCAAACTTTTTGATGATTGTAATTTTGTTCGTGTAGATTCTTAATCCTTTGTTTGGAAATTTGTGTCATTCAAAACAGGCAATAAAACAGTTCTCCGTCTTTGATCCAAGAGTTGAGTTCTCCGTCTCCTTTACTTTGTTGTTGTTAGAATTTTAAATCAAATTTGTTATGTCCAAATTATAAACGGAGATTACTTACTTTAAATAATTGTTATCCAAAATTTATTTAGCTCTTTTTTTGATACATAAAATATGTATATGTTTTAAGATACACACTGCAATATTAAATGTATGTTAAATATATTTGTATGGCAGTATTTAATGTTACGTACGTTGTGTTATCAATGAAAGTTGAGCATCACGTGAGAGTGAACCAGATTGTAAATAATAAAAGAATGACAGTTGTGTTAGAACTGTAATTACTGATCACTCTCCTACCGTTCCCATCTCCAACCCGCCTCCCACCAATACCATTACAGTTCAGAGGAAGTGGTGAATTGTTTGTAAATAGACTCTGCTAGTAAGATACACATTACTAACTTGGGTAACTAACAAACTTTCTATAGTGTGTACTCTATGCCTTCCCATTCTTACATCTCTTTCTCCTTCTCTCATACCTCACATATTTATAAATCTCCCTGAATACGAGTGTATTGTGGTAAAATTTTCAGGTAATATCTTAATTAACATGACCTACAATCAGTAAATTAGTGTAGCATTAGTGAGTTAGCTTCAAATAATTACAGAAATCTCTTGGCTGGTATGGTCTCAACTAGTCATAGCACTAATACAAGACTAAAAAGTGTTTGCCCAATAAATAAAAATAATCAGGGCCGATTATTAAACAATCTCGCCCCAAAACCATTAACAGAAATTGATGGGATTGGCATGAAAACCCTTATATCGTTTCAGGACTAAATCTAAAATCTACTGGTACATTTAATAAACACTTAATTGCAAATAGGTGTCTTTTCGGATGGCTGTGGTGTTGTCAAGGGCAATCCACTTTTAAAAAAGGGGGATGAGGCGTAGATGTAAATTACCATTCAGTCTCACTTTTGCTTTATATATACACAGTGAAAACACCATTTATGTGTTGTATATGGACACAGGGAGAACACTATATATGTGCTATACACGGTTACATTAAAAACGCTATACATGTGATATATAAGTACACAGTAATAATGCTATATGTGTTGTATATGGGCACAGTGCGAACGCCATATATGTGCTGACTATGGATAGAGTGCGAAAGCAACGTATATGCGGTATATGGACTCAGTGAGATCGCTGTGTGCCTGTATAGCGCCATAAATGTGCTGTGTATGGACAAATTGAGAGCACTACGTATGTACGGTATATGGTCACAATTAAAAAGGCATGAGCTGTATATGGTCACGTAGAAACGCTATATATTTGCTGTATATGGATACAGTGAGAGCGCTACGTATGTGTTTTATATGGACACATTGAAAGCGCTATGTATGTGCAGCATATAGACACCACTGGTATATTAGGTCTAGCAGGGTCATTATCATGTAATTATGGCGGTAGACCGCATGAGCATATGCGCCGGGTTAATTGCCATGTAGTAACCACAACATTGTAATAAAATAGATCAAGAGGATATTTAATAACAGTTTTTTGTTGTAAGGAATTAAATTTAGAAACTGAGCTTGAAGTGTGTTGTATTTAAAATGATTATGTTTGACGTAGAGTACATCACTCCAGAGTAATTTCTTACATTAAAAAGAGTAAATCGGTATAAGGCTTTTATTTTGAATTGGAATAATACGCTTTGAGCTTACAATGATAACTGAAAAAATATTTAAATTAGAGCAGAACATATCCTGAAATCAAATGTTACAATGAAAATGTTATTTGTAAATTAGTGCTAAAATTAACTAACAGAAATTATGAGATATTAATATGAATATTAAAAGTAGTAATATCTGAGCGTAAATAGCGCATGCTGGATAAAACAGTACATTTATCGTTTAAGTAAAATTAGTGATAAATAGCGTGGGTATGTAAGTTCAAGTAATATTATATATGTGTTAGTTAATTTTTTATATGTTGAAAGAAAAGGTAATACAATCAATTTTATATTGAGCAGGTGGTCAAACCAAATATTAATTTACGTTTCTTAACTACTTCGTCTTAATTCCAAAATACACTTTGTATATGAATGCAAACAAAAAATATAGATGTTATGTTAAAGTACTTTTTAATTGTAATTTGAAAAGTAGTTAGTATTTTTAGTTATCGTATATTTTAATTGGAATTATTGTACAGAAGCGACAAAACCAAATTAAAAAAAATAAAAATAGATTGAAAGCCAGCAAAGTTTTGTTGTTTTGAGAGAGAGAGAGAAAGAGAGAGAGATGTACAGTAAATATTTTGAAATGACAAAAAGATTGTACCAAGCTTAAGCTAATACAAAAACCGCACGTAGATTTATCCCTGAAAACTGCTCTTTGAAAGTACTTTATCAAACAAAATATTTAAAGAGAACAGGTGAAAGATTTACTAGATTTTGGCATATATAAATATGACAAATGGATTGCAGTAAACACATACAAATGTACCGAAATATCCGTTTGTAAGGAAATATCTTTGCTATCAATGGTAACGTAAAATCATACGAAAACAAGATTTTCCACTCCTCGTGTATAAACATCACATCCTCCCAGACGAGGTAATCCATATTCGTCTGAGTGACTGGTAGGAGTAATAAATGATCTTCTACAGAGTTAGAGATAATACGCATACCATTAAACATCCTAGATGATAGATCCAAGAATATGATGGCTCTAATGTAGCTCGAGATACACACAGTGGCGTAACTAGAACTTGGTTTCCGTGGGGGGTGAATCTGATTGAAGATCACAATACACCACAGGGTAAGGAAAAAAAAAAAATATAAATTAATGTAATTTACATAGATATAACCTAAAGTAAAATATTCAGTTGTTAATGAATTTCACTCAAAGACTGATGTTATACATAATATATTAATATGGTGCAAGAATTTGGGGGAGTTTCACAAAAGTTCTTACAATTTTTATCAATAAAGATATAATAGACATAGGCTACACTCTACCCAAGTCGAAATTACTCTAAACTACGGAATTAAATAATTTATTTTTAGAACAATATAAACACAATAGCGTAATGTAATGTAATACACACCTTAGCTTTGCTGTAATGTATTGAATCAATCCTTCCCACCTTAGCTTTGTTACACATGTGAGAAGCCGAATAGATTAAATTTTAAAATCTATGAGTTATTTATAGCACCTGCGCTATCAGAACAAAGATGTATGTAGAGTCTGCGCACTTTACCTACAGTTCTTCAAACCGTTTACAAAATGGAATATTTGAATGAGGCTTAACACCTTTTGTAAACATACTTAACTACTGTTGACACTACTGATAACAATTGTTCTAACTGTTACTTTAGTTATAAGTGTAAACTCTACTTTCCACACAGACATTACTTTGTCTAGACACTGGTACTAACTCTGCTGTCGGTAGGAAGCCGGAGCGTCCTGGAACAGAAAACTCACGACTTTCAGCTGCTACTGTATTTGTGTGTTTCAGAGTTAATGACGAACTTAACGGATGTGTGTTTAAGACAGATTTATGTTTGTAGTCTACTCTGACTTCATCAATTGTCATGCAATGTTCTAGATGCACTGAAATCTGCCATATCAATCTGTCATTACGTTGAGAATTTAAAAATATAAATACGTTATTGTACTTTAACTTTGAACTATGTAGTGTACGCTCACTGATTTAGAAATCCTGATTGGCTATTCTGTTGTCATCTCTAAAACAAGTGGTTCCATTGTTTTCAATTAAAAATAGAACAAATTGTTTTATACACGAAATAATATTAAAGTAATAAGTTAAACAAGGTATGATAATTGACACATAAATTAAGAACAATATAATATTTGTTGACATTCTGCAAACAATTTTAAAATTAACACTGTTTACTACAAAAAAAACGTTGTTTAGCTACTCATTTTTTATATGCAGATATGGGCGAGCAGTCTTTAGACTTTGGACTTTGGATCTGAGTTATAGATATCGCAGTGTCCAATGCCATGACCGTAGCACTACCAGTACCATCAACCTTGTACTATATCGACCCTCCCCCTCATTCTGTTTGATGAGATCCTCCCACAGGCTAGTAGCTTACGACGCTGGGCATAATATAGCTTAAAAGAAGTACCTAACCGGCCTAACCTTCAAAAAAGTACTAAACATATTTTCAAACCAGCAACATTTCAAAAATATTAATTTGGTTATTTTATACGTCGAAACTAGATATAAGTGTAATATGTAAAAATATTAAATCCTTATAAGATATTATTGATTTTTTTATCAGAAAATCTCTCAAATTGATTTTAATTAATCGTTGCACATATTTTTTTATTTACAGAATCTATTTTTAGTTTCTTTTGCTCAGAGTTTTTCTCACAGTGGAAGAGGTAGAAAATCCAGAGCGTGGAAGGAAATGAGCGTAAAACAACGATCGATTCTGACTACACGGGTTTCCTGTTAATTACGGATAACAAACGATGTTTCTTAAACTTCTTTAATGACCCTCAACGGTAATCGGTATTAATACGCAGAAATTGGTCCTCTACAGTTGGTATTGTCAGAAACAGTGTCAAAGTTCTATACAGTTTAACCATAATATAAGAATAGTACAACAGGACTTTGAGCAAGGTCAAAATACGCACGCGTACAGATACAAACCTTGAACTACGCAACTTTAATTATACTGCGGAAGAGATATTGGGCATGATAATAAGGTAAACTCGGAATGAAGGTGATTAAATTCGTTAACTCCATTCCAGGATCGGTTTTCTTATAATCAGGAAACCTATGGACGACCATAAATTACGAAATATTGCAGAAAATCCATTGACATTACAGTTAATTTGGATTTTATTACAATATATCTAAGTTGTGGTTGAAATGGCTACGGTTATTTTTAAGCTGTTTAGAAATTTAGGGCTCTTTTTAATCCGGAATGAAAAATTATACAATGATTAAATTTACTCACACGTTTTGATGAAATGTATACTGGTTCCTAGATGTCCTTCAAAGGCAAATAAGTCAATTCAATTAATAATTATGGCAATAGATTTCTTGCAGTCAAGTTTAACAATCAGTGCTTCAGTTAATTGAAAACAAAGAGGCAGGTAACGTGTAGGGCTTACTAGCTTAATTAACGTGAATAAACGTCAACATCACGTGACCTCAAGGTTTCACACCGCACCTTATATTCTCTATCGATCTCTCTATTACTGAACAGCAATAACAGTTGCAATATAGATATGTATACACAGTAGCATTTTAATTCAGATCCATAATGTACACTGTAAAACATACGTAATTATTAGTAAAAATAAAATTCATAGAATCGATGTACAGATAGTTGCTGGAAAGGAAGTCTTGTATTACAATTCGAGACAAACATCCTCCGGATGTAAGTGGATACGCACATCCGCCCAGACGCCGATGGTGAACAAACAGGAAATGCTTGCTTAAGCAGCGGAAATGCTTATATATTAAAAAAACCGTGCGACGATGTAAAGGGGCAGCCATGCTGATATGAAAAATTGGTACTCACCAATTATGATGGAGAGATTTGGCAGAGGCGTGGTCATGAGCTGGCGGGAGAATAACATCAAAACTGAAGAACAAGGAGGGGAGAAGGAAGTCGAGGACGAGATTTCGAAAAAGGAAGTTCGGGAGTGCTAGTGCTTGTGTTCGTGTGCGGAAAAATATCTCTAGGCCGTAACAAGTGTGAAGTGAATAAAATGTAAGTAATTTTAGGAACTTAGTATATATCAGGGTTCATTAATCATTTACAATTCCATATCTATTTAAATGTTCACAATTTCAAAAATGTAAATTCATGTAAATGTTTAGCTATTTTAAAAGAAAGTTTCTTACGTTAGTCCATGAACTCATAATTATTGCATCACTACAAAATTACTAGTAAATGTTATAATAAATTAAATTAAAAATAAATTGGTAATGAATAATTTAATATTAAATATGTCTTCAAAGTATTAAGGTATTAAAACTTGTGCTTAATATGTCGGTTGACGCAATCAATTGTTAATTAAAAATTTTAATCAATTTATTGAGATGTTTTCACAAATAAAATATGTGTTGGTTCATTGGAGGGTATTGTACTGCCAATCTAAGCTATTATTAAATCCTCTCACAGCAACCCTTGCTCATAATATGTCACAACCTTAATCTTAAACTAAACCAATCTTAAAAACCTTACAAACACATATTTTATAGAGTACGTAATA
>NW_025777132.1:0-90189 GCF_021130785.1 Homalodisca vitripennis | reverse complement strand
TATATTATTAGTATATATACATTAGATTATTAAATATTTATAATAAACATTTTCTGTACTTATACTATAAATTAATATAATCCTCATGCTGTTGATCGCAGCACGATCTCCACATACAGGCAACGCACATGTGGAGATCAATTCTTGTTTTTGTGCAAATGTTGAGATCTGGGTTTCTACGACGAAATATATATATTAAATTATTTAATTTTAAGGAAGTATCCAATCAGATAATTTCGTGATTGGCGAAAATTATCATTATAATAAAACATTAGCACTAGTATGTTGTGTAAAAAAAAAGTGATTGTAGTATCTTTTCAGAACTACAATACAATTTTAATTCTATTTCATGCAGAAATATAAATTGTTATACATAATATTATGAAACATATATTTTAAAGTTATGACATGTTTTATTGTAGTTTATATTTATTGTAATAGATTCGAACATTTTAAAATTAATTACTGTGTTTAATTTTTTCACGTTTAAATATTAATTATTAGGAAAATGGGCAAAATAATAATGAAGAAACTTGTGACGATTTTGGAGTGCATTGCAAGCTAATAAATTTATTCTCTAATAAAAACTAGGCTAAATTAGGAATGTATTTATTCTGTTAGTCTCGTAAATTATATAATTAAATTATTTATTATGGACTGACCGAAATTAAATTATATCCATGGAAACAGGAAAAGAAAGGTTCAATATTAATGTTTTGTATTTTTCAGTATTATATTCAAAAGTCATTTAAATAATAATCGCAGCACCTCGGAGAAACACCAAACAATGAACACGATGGGAGGTTCAGAGAGAGGACCAGGACCAGGATCTACAGTGAGTTGTTTATAGATTATAGTTTTTGATGTTACTATCTCTTGTTATACAAAAAACGTAGTTTGTATCTTAGTTTCATGGACAATATATCACAAACTATATTACTACAACAGTGCATGAGTAAATGGTCAGGATTAAATATTATTTAAATATAATTAAATGATTAAAAATAAACAGATATTTAATGATTGTTGATTTTTTCGTGCTTTGGATATCTTGCATTAGGATGATTACTGTATGAGTTAAATCCCACTGGTACGTTCTCTGTAAAGCAATGGTCCGTTTTCTATTAAATTTGCGTTTTGGGTAGTTTTATATATTTCTGTACCCAAAACGAATATTTCTAATCGGCTTTATGTTTTCTTCTAAAGATATTGAATTAAGTTATGAATTTTGGACCTGGTTCACACAGTTGATACGAATATATAATTGCTTAAGAAAACCATTTTCTTACCTATGACTAACAGCCATTATTCCGGTATTTTGTAGTTTGATAAATATTAACAGTGAGTTCAACGTTGTGTATATAAATTGACTATTATAAAAAAAACTAATACCAATTATTTTTAGATGCCTTAATATAACAATTCATATAACTATAAACAGTTTAGCAAACAAACAATACGTTAGCCCATATTGTTTAATATTATTGTTCCTACACGAAACAAAAATCATTCCATTCAGTTAGTAATATTCCATACTGGACTCCATTGCTCTTTTCAAATACTTAAACTTTTCGCTTGAACTACATTATAATTTATTTTTTATGACAATAAATCTGTGTTATATAGGCAGTATCAATGCAAAATCACAATATTAATTATAGCATATTAATGCAAAAGGTGTACTTGCACATCTAGTCGGCACGTGCTGAAGAAGAATTACCAGAATGTGCCTCATAGACACCTTCTACCGTAGCTGAGTAATTCTGTATCAGCTTATCAACTCAAGGGCCCGAGTTCGAGTGCTTGTTCACGTACGTTGTATTGGCAAACTAACAATAATCTTCATCTAGTCTAAATTATAATCATTCATAAAAAATTTATTCCTTAGTATTTGATTTCAAATAGGAGTATCAATAAAACTTAGAAATCGTTGCCGAATTTTAATTTTTGTTAAATTTCTTCAATATCTTTCTAGTTCAAGAATTATAACGGTTACGATACTTCAATTTGTAGGTAGCTATGGCTTAAAATAATAGATTTAAGACCTGATCCGTTTAAGCTGAAGGCTAATAAGATTATTGCTTGAAGGCTACAACAACTGAATATGTATGTTACGACGTCTCTCTTAAACTAAATGGAATTTTGTATCAAAACTATCTGAAATTTACAGCATTTTTAAGCATGTATATTTAGAAAGCGTAAAATAAATTGTGTTCCTATGATCTTGTTTTTCAAAGAAACTGTTGTTTAATTTCTGTGAAGGTGTTTACTCATTTCCTTTGAAAAATTATAAAGGAGTCATTTAATGTATCTGCTAGATCTAATACAGTAATATTATGTATACATTTACTTTACCCAGAGGGTTCACTTCTGGTTGGTTTGTACCTTCCGGTTGAACCCACACTGGGTACACGAAAACCAATCTGGGCAACATTATAGATGACCAGGAGCGGCACACTACTAACTGCAAATTTCTAAATTCTGGGACGCTAGGGTAATTAAATAGGTCCGCTCTACTGCTGGAGATGACTTTTGGAGTATGTAGTGTTCATTCCCAAAGAGTCAATGGTTCTTGTCAGCCAAGAAATAAGGGTGTGCCACCCCTTATCTTCTTTGATTTGAGAGGCTGGCTCATAGCTGGCTTTCCCTTCTTACGTCCACACCTCTAGGGGCTAGATAAATTTCACCAAATTTAGTCACTTGAATGGTGAGGCACTTATGTAATTCAGGGTTTTTTCAAGGTCGGGAATTCATTATAAAGTTTGAAAGAAGACGTGTTTTATTTAAATAGGCTTCTCGGCCTAATTATGTATGCCTGTATATCTTCTTAAGCGAGACACCTCGGCAAATTATTTTTTAAACCAGAGCCAGAATCTTTTTACACCAGACATTCCAGGTTTGTAGAAGTCCTATACAAATATCATCTCACTAACACGTAATATTAAAAATGAGCAAACTCATAGTTGTTAAATGTTTGGCGACAGCAGTAGTTACAACACCTTCTTCATTATATAACTAGACGTACCTTTACATATTTTTAACTTGCATAAAAGTGAAAACTATAAATACTTAGCCTAAATGTGAGTTAACTTACAAATATTTTTTAGATGATAGACTTATTAAGGTCATAACATCCGTATAAACATAAAGTAAATATATTTTTTATTCTTCTGAGATGGATGGAAAGTTATTTGCTCTTAAAAGTTTAACCTGAATTATGTTCGCTGTACTATAAATATATAAGTTTCAGAAACGTTATATACAATTTATAAATAAATATTGGAAATCCTGTGTTGAATGCTTATAATATTTCATAGTTGTTTTTATGTATTCTGTGGTAATAATTTGTATTTAGTTTGTATTAAGTGCATGTTATAGAATAAGGGTGCATGGAATAGACACAAAAAATGCTATTGCAGTTCCAGTTTGCAGTGACTTATGCGTTTCAACGCTTTGGCATGTTATTTTTGTTTACTTTAACCTAGATTGTAGTTATGAATAGATTTTGTCTTTTTTCTTAAGAGATCAGATTGTAGATTAAATTTATGTAGATTGATTGTATTGTATCACTGAACGATGGAATATGTCCGGAATAATCCTGTTTCCTTCAAAAATGTTACCAGTAATTTGTGAAGTAACGTTAGGAATAACTCTTAAGGGACATTTAAACAGTGCATTGTATGGCAGACTACTTGAATCTGATATGGTGTTATGTAGGTTTTGTAGATGCAGCTGTATAGTAAAATGTCATGTCAAACGTGCCTGTGGGTTTGATTTGGAAACAAGCATGATATAAATATGTTTATTGATGTATTTTTAACTAGAGAATGTACGACTTTGTTGTACGGGAATTTTGTTGCTTTTCGGTAAGAGACGTTTCAAACAAATACAAGTCTGCACGTTTCAAGATTAAAAGAAAAGAAGGAAAACATTTGAAACTTACTCAACAGTACAATATATAAAATTATGTATATCCATAGAAACGAAAAAATACAAAATTTTGTTCAGTAATTTTTCTTTAGCTCAGTTTATGATGAAAATTGTTCTATTTCGAGTACGGCCGGGAAACTCCTCCAGGATACATCATGGCCAGGACCAGGACCAGAACTTACAGATGAGTTACTTTTAACATTTTCTTAGAATTCACAGCATCTGCTTTTCGATCTCTCACTAACAAAGCAGTTTACACATCCTATTTTTAGTGACAGAACACCGGAATAGTTAGTGACAACACTAGTACTAAATAAAAATATTAAAATACGTGTTAATTATTTCGTTGATTTGATTTCTAGACTTATTAAGGTTGTCATAGCTTTGTAAAAAACTGCAAATGTTGTGTTTTAGGCTATTTACAATCCGCTCTGTACACAAAGAATACAGAGAGAATCGTTTTGTAGTATAAGATAAACGAGACTTTGACGCATGGTAAAATAGTACCTGTTTTTAAATATTTGATGAAAAAACCAATAGTTATATAAGAGAAATATTATTTGCTTACTTACGTCAATCCGCCTTCTTTCTGACGTATTTTCATGGATAAATATTAAAATTTAAGTAAAATAAGTGTATGCTAGCTGAATAATAATATCAGTGATCTACTATATCATGTTACACTGTTTAAATTACATATAAAAAAGCAGTGTAGGGTATTTTTTAAAAGAGAAAATATTCTATGACTTTTATCTTTATGAAGTAGTTACTGAATCGTACACTAGAACTCTCTCCTGTCGAGAGTTTAATCACTCACTTTCTTTTTGGACACCATTATGGCATTCATAAATTAAAAACTTACGCATTAAATAGTTTTAAATATTCTTTTCGGGACAGTATTACAATACCTGCACCTTCTCATCTATTGGGCACACGCTGATGAAATATTACTAGAATGTGCCTGGTAGACATATTCCACTGTCTTGGTAGTATGTGTTTACCGACTCGGCTATACCACGTAAAGGGTCAGAGTTTGAGTACCGAATCGGACGCGCTATTCACTTACAATAATCTTAATATACACTGGTGCTAGTTGAAAATTTGAAAATTTCAATAATTATATTTTCATATTTTAATTAAATGTTGATGTAACTTCAATAGTATACCGTATTATAGAACACTCGATTTAAATATTCGAAAGAAAATAACTTATTGGAAGTGATTTCTTAATACAAACAAAGAAGGTATTTGGTGAAAGACTTTACGTCCTGTGCAGATATGGTCAAAGGCCTCTTTAAGCACGAAATCGAGTATTATAACAGCTCATTATTTTAAACTTTTCTAATATGTTTATAGCGATACTGAGCAAAATACCTTATTTATGCTTAAATATGAAACACAGTTTATCTTTTTTACATTCAAATAATAAAAATATCTCTGCGGTAAACTTGCGCAGTAAAAATAAAATTATAATTCCTTAAAGTTCAGGATAGTAATCAATGTCAACTATGCAATAAATATAGAAAGTTAATTAAGGTAGTGCGACAACCCTATAAGTGTTAGGGTAGTGGTTTGAACATTGCAGGATTGTTATGAAAATAGTTATAGTTTTCATTTTATCAGTCCTATACAGGTTAATAATACAGGATTTAATAATTTCAAACAAATCACAGTAAAATATTTAAAAATTAAATTAAATATAATTAACCTTTACTTCACACTAATTTTTCAAATAATTGTTTTTTTTTAAATTAACTTACTACAATAGTATTTCAATAGCTTTCAATACAATAGTAGTACAATAGCTTCCCCTAAGGAAATATATAATTGCTGTTTACATATCAGTGTACATTGAAACAGTTTCTATTTAGTTATAACGTGTTTACTATTAACAGGGTTTTTACAATTAGGAAGATTATTTTGATCAATAAATAACTTTCTTATATTTTGTGAGCTAAAAAACGGACTTGATATTTGTATTTTTAAATCCTTTCAGTACTCTAAGTGTACATAAACATCAGTTTACAATCATTTTTAACACGTCGTCCATGACATATACATATCTGATAAAAGTGTAAAGATTACTTTAAGAATAATTGTTGTATATTTAGTAAGCTAAAAAAGAACTTAAGATTTATGTGTTTAAATCCTTTCAGTACTCTAAGTTTACAGAAAGAATCAGTTTACAATGACTATCTACACATGGTCCAAGCTATATAACATCCGTTCATACATATCTGATAAAAAGTTACAAGATTACTTGAAGAATTATTTTCGTATATTTTGTGAGCTTAAAAAGAACTTGAGATTTTTGTTTTTAAATCCTTTCAGTACTCTAAGTGTACAGAAAGAATCAGTTTACAATAATTATCTACACATGGTCCAAGCTATATAATATCCTTTCACACATATCTGATAACTAGTGTAAAGATTACTTGAAGAATTATTTACTTAAATATGTCTGAGAGATATCACTCAGGCATGTAATAGGAGTGAAATATTGAAAATAATTTAAAATAATCGAATAGTAGGTGACTTAGGAATAAAGTTCATATCTTAATAACATTTAATTGTTTACACTCAATAAAATAATAACAATATTATACGGATTTCAGTAGAAATATGGTCTGTAATTGTTAATTTATCTAATTATTTTCTGAAAACATCACCAGAGCTCTGAATTTAAACTTCAAAGACATTCAGAATTAAATTTATATTCCTCTTTTGTTTCCTGTGATTGTACAAAGATATTTTTTCATTTTGTAACAAATCTTGTAGTTATGAAACATTTAGTTTCGGAAACAGTACAGTTTCAATAAAATTATTTATCTTTAAAAAAATTCCTTTTTAAATAAATATACAACGTAACTGAGAATAACTTTGTTCTTATTAGTTAAGAATAAAACAGATAATAATTATTTTAATTAAAAATATTAATCGGAACTGAACTACTCTATAAGTTTTATTATTTATGTTAAGAATTACTTAATGTCAGATTACTACGTACAATGCTGCTAAATTACTTAACAAACAGCATGTATTACTAAGTCTCTCAAAAAGAGGCTGACGCTAAACTTCTCGTCGAAACGATAAGAGCCTCTTTGGGCGTAACAGGTTTCAGGAACATAATGAAATCGCTACCAATTAATTCATGGAAACAGAAATATTTTAATATCAATTGGGAGATTTATATTTTAAGTTAAGAACTTTATTAATTATACAAGAGGTAAAAATTGTTTTTTGTTAAGTTTTAAAAGCTTAACCGTGTTAAGATCAACAATCTTTTTATGTGTCGCTATCTTTTTTTACCGTTTACGAAAATAATAAATTATAAATTTGATTATTTTTGTAAACGTAATATTATTTTACAGAACTTAATTGGGATAATTATGTATTCCAGAGAATATGGAATTAAAAATATTTCAAATTTAAAGATAACTTCACTTAAAAAGAATCTCAACCCGGTTTGTGTACATTTGATTGTAGACGATTACAACTCGCCCCAGGCCTCATAGTGGGATTTGGTGATTGGTTAAATTTTGAAAAGATGTTTTAAATTTTTGTGTTCAGTTTTATCCCTTTGGTTAAATTCGGAAATGAAGTTTCCAAATGCCATGTCGTGTCGTGTATTGTAGAATAATTAGAAATAGTAAAAGATGTTATGTCGTACAGTTTCCCTGGATATTGCATCCAAACACTAATAATGTTACACATTTATCAGAGACGGGGAAACAACTTATAAAAATCTTTAGAGTTAAGTTTTATTTACCCGTTTGTGCCTCTAAAATTTATGTGTTGGGGTAATCATACAACAAAAGTTTAGCGTTATTAGTACTCGTGACGTCAGCAATATAAGGGACAGCTAAAACGTAAGCCGCAGTTTCAGTAAAATATTTATATCCATGGAAACAAAATAGCATTTATAAATTAATGTTTTAAAATAAGTCTAAAGTTTTATGTCGCTGCATTTTTCAAATTTCCCTCAACTCACAGCTAGTCGTGGAAGTAGCACCAGGAACACGATGATTAGCCAGAAGCAGGACAAGGTCCAGGACTTACAAGGATGAGTTACTTTAATTCAATTTTAATCATGGCTTTTACTTCCTATTCCTAGTTATACAAAGCAGTTTACATCCTAGATTAAGCGATTATTTACAGCACAAAACACTACAACAGTTCATATGTAGCGCTAACAGAAATAAAAATTAAATATATTTAAACACTGTCTTTTGAAGTTTTCTGTAAAAGCTACTAATTCGTGTTTGGTGATACGTTTAATCCTCTTAGTACCCAAAGAGTTCAGGGAGAATCAGTTTACAATATTTCGTATTGAATGGACACCAATAGATATTTGAAGTTTTCGCGTAACAAACAAATATGTATATATTGTTATAAGAGGCATTTTCTAATTTGTATTTTACAACAATCTTTCTAGCGTTACTAGTAAGCAAAAAATTCTTTATCAGTTCACATTACTCGTTGATGTTTATTTAAGATATAAAATATAATTATTTTTGGTTTGATTGATATAGCCTATTTAAAAAATTGAAAACAATACCAAACAGTTGTGACCTAAATTTATTCTTGAAGGTTTAACTCATTCTATTAGTTACAGAAATCCACGCCAGAGGTCTCTTTCACAATACAAGAGATAATAATCGGCAAATTTAAATTATGCACTATAGGAATGCATAATTAGATTATAATAATAAATTTAAATATTAAAATTCCTCTTTTAAATGATAATAATGAAATATCTGTTTCATGACGAAATAAAATAAGTCGTTTTGGAGAATAACACACAATCCTCTCCCGAACCCTAAGATGTTCACATGAGCATATCAAAATAATGCTGATAGTCTTCTTTGACGTTTGAGAAATCGTCCATTTTGAGTTTGTACCGCAAGGAAAAACTGTCAATGCAGTCCTTTGTCTGGAGGTGCTTGAGACTGAAACGCAAGATCGCCCGCGTCCGGCCTGATATTAAGTCATCTTCAAGCTCCACCACGAAAATGCCCCCAGCCACACGGCATTCGTAGTTGCCAACTACCCTACCCAGAAGAAGACCCCCGAGGTGCCCCAATCTACTTACAGCCCTGACATAGCTCTGTGTGATTTTGTTTTGTTCCACCGACTAAAGAGAGAGCTGAAGGGAAAGCACTGGGATTCAGTGAAAAACATCCAAGCTGAAGTTATAAGAGTACTGAGAGGCGTTCCAGTGGAGGAGTTCCAGCGTGCTTTCCAAGTGTGTCAGAATTGTTTAAGAAGGTTTATTAATGCAGGAGGAGACTATTTTGAAGTATTTTCACAATTTTTATCAATCGGATGATTAAATAATGTATTTTCCAGATAATGGTTATTATTTTCATTATGCACCCTGTATCCTCATGTCTCATCAGGTGCACAACTAAAAGCAATATGATGTTGACTGACACGATCCAAAAGCACGGTGGAGCTACTGAATCTTCAATAACGCAGATATGGTGGGAAGGGCTGATTCAATACGTATGTTGAGTTTAGCTCGAGTTCACCTTTTTCTTAGTGCAGCGTCTAAAATCTGATGCTGTTGAGACTTCTTAAATCTCGAGTCATGTTCAACGAAAGAGATCCAAAAATATTTTGTAACCGAAAACGAAAAATGTTAAAAGGAAACCCCACCCACGGGTTTAACACTTAACATTCACAGCCTCACTGAATCATCCTTCTCACCATAGATGTGTACTGTTTAGAAGATTTGATTTCACGTAATATTTGCTTGTGTGGAAGATGGTTGATTTCAGTTGCTGCACATATAAGAGAAAGGTAGACTTGACCTAACTAAACACGTACATAGAATCAGCTTTTCCAAACATGGCTGCGTTACTATGTTTGATAGTATTGCACAGGTCAATCGTACGGATTTGGCAGAGCGAATATTTATAGTTCTTATTTGCAACCACGATTGGTGAATTAATAAATAGTCAACAAACTGCATACTATCATGTGATATTGTAATTCCAAATTTATTAACAGAGTACAAAGAAATTATAATATATTGTGCTCAATGTAACTTTTAACTTACAATAGATGATTCCATTGCACACCTTTGTGGTAGTACCCTCGTTTCCTTACCAGAAATTTTATTTGAGTACTGATATAAAACCTTGCATGAGGTTTCTACTAAGACTGTCATAATTAATGAATTATATAATGGTGCTGTTTAACCTTGGAAATAGGCTGAGCGTCATAGAAGCCTACCATTGAACATAGTAAACTCACACGAATTCTCTTTGGTTACCATGAGATTAAAATTTACTTTCTTGTATAATTGTATGTTTACCCATCCACAGGTTATCTCGTAAGTGAAATATGCTATAGAGTTCAAATTTGGCATGCAAACCCAGCGAACCCTATTGCAAAACACGTAATAAAAGTGAAGAATATAATAAAATATTTGTTTTAATTTCACATTATTTACGTATAAGGAGTGTAACTTCACTCTGCTCTCCAAAATTTTTAAGCTAGTCAGCTTCCAACAACTGACTGAGAAGTTAGTAATGTAACGTCCGTGTTACACATTATATTGAATGCATATCTTAGGTGTTTAAAATTCAATGCATCATTCTACATACGTAAATGATGCATTAGCTAGAAATGTTAAAAAAATGTATAAATATAATACTTATTCCTTTGAATAACAAAGCATGAAATTAAAGGACATAACATATATATATATATATATATATATATATATATATATATATATATATATATATATATTCAACAAACATTAAATCACAAGAAGTGCTTGCTCCATTTTGTAAATAAATTTAAGGTAATATTTAGTTAAAAATAACTCTTTTTTGCAAATTTATTAATACGATATCCGCTACGAATATCTTTTTGTAAATTAACACTTGGTCAAGCTCCATTTTTTGTACTAATTGTCACATGTAAAACCCTTATTCGGATTAAAGTGAGTTTCAATAGAAAAACATGTTCGAGAAGTAAAGTAATTGAAGTGTATAATCAATAGCTAGTTCTCTTTGTTGTTGCAGGGTTTAGAAGTATTAAGTAATTGATATAAACCCTTAGTTCAAGTTAGACTAGGGCACGCTGGGAACTTTTATTGACCAAGGTTAGAGTAAAACATAAAAATTAGTATGCAGTTGTATTTTACAAAGAGCAATTTACAGATTTAAAATGTCGTAGGTCATCCTTTATATAAATACAAAAACTGGACAGTTTTGATAATATCGGTAGCAAATACTTGGCTGAAAATTGCTAATTTAGTCTTTCCATATCAATGGCTGACGCTGATATCACTATCACTTACGTGTCTGACAGTATAATTAATTGTTGTTAAATGTTTTAATAAAACAGTTATGTTTTATAAACATATCGCTTAATATTTTTAGTACTTATTTGTAATTATTTTATTATTTCCCGCACCAATTCAAGTTTTGACTGACTTTTAATTTCATATTCAGAGAATAGATGTCGTTAATGTTACATAACTAAAGGCTGTTTGCTTATACTCGTAAATGCTTTTGTCCTAGAGCAGAAAATTAGTGCAAACGCATCTTGTGGTTACGTCTACGATTATAAAGGAATTTCACTTGCGCAGGATAAAATATAAACAATGTCCTAAAGATAATCCAGGTGATATGTCCCCTACAGATGTACACATCCAAATTACGTATATGCATGGAAACAACGGAAGAAAAGTTTAGGTTATTTCAATATTCTGAATTGCTCAATACTATATTACAAATTCACTCTAATCACAGTACCTCGGAAAACCAGCGAACAAGGAATACGATATGAGGCTCATATAAAGGACCAGGACCAGGAACTACAGTAAGTCATTTTATTGTTTGTATATCATAGTATCGTAGTTTATCCTAGTTTTCTTGAGCTTTTATCACAGCACAAATCACTGGACCAATGCATAAATTATTTATTGATTATAAATAAATAATAATGTCAAAACATTATAAAATAATAACTTAGTTAATATTAAAGAAGAAATGTATGTTTTTGATCTCTTCACTACTTTTATACCTTGCACTAGGGTGATTACTATGCAAAATAAATCCCCCTGTACGTTCTACGTAAAATGTATGGTACGTTGTTTTGACAGTTGGGTTTTGAGCTGTTTTTAATCTCTCATATATCCTACTACCGAAAGCATGCATGCAGAATCGGCTTAATATTTTCTAAGGTATTCAATAGTCTTGTGAATTTTGAATCTGAAATAGTTCATAGTATCATAGAATATTTCTTTACGAAAACAATTTAATTAGCTATGTTTCATAGATATCTTCCCTGTAATCGGTAGTAGCATAAATTTAACATAAAGTTGAAAGGATGTTATGATGTCTAATACTAAAATAGACCAACTAAATAATAGTTACTCCTATCACTATGTCTTAGCATCCAAAGTGCGCAGTTTGAATCCTAGTAACATCGACAATTTATCGTATAATAAGTCACAAGACCAGTACATATATTATGATTGTAAATAAATAACAGCATATTAAAAGTAATAGCTTGATTAAAAGGAAACATAATTGTTTGTTTGTTGATTTTTTTCATTACTTTTAGATCTTGCAATGGGAATGATTACTAAACAAAATAAATGCCACTTAACGTTCTCCGTAAAAGCTGTGGTATGTCGGTTATGTTTGCGCTTTGGGCTGTGTTTAATTCTTCACGTACCTAAAGCGTGCATGCAGATTCATCTTAATATTTTCCAAGATATTTAACGACCGCATGAATTTTGAATCTGATTCATACAGCTGATAGAATCGAAAATTGTTTACGAAAACAATTTTCTTAGCTTTGTCTCATAGATCTCTTCCCTTTATTCGGTAGTAGCATAAATACTAACATAAAGCTGAAAGTAGTTCATAATGACTGACTAGTACTAAAATAAACCCACTAATTGTGTTTAAAATTATGTAATAATTTATTTGTAAATAGTTTAGCAAAAAAAATAGTTTCATTTATTTTGTTTGGTACACTCCCATAGTACACGAAACAAAATCAGGCAAAATAAGTGTGACAGTTATAAATGCGTACTGGACATTTTAAAATTCTTAAAGGTTTTCGTTTAAAATTAATTAATTATATTTTCCATTTCAAGACAAGAATTTTGCAATATAGCAAAATTAATGCAATATAGCAATATGAATTATAGTATATTAATACAAAAGGTTTACTTGCATAATTATCAAGTAGGCACAATCTGCAGAAATAATTACCAGAATGAGTGTAGTATAGACCTTCTACCGTAGCTGAGTAAATCTATCTCAGCTTACAACTTAAGGGCCCGAGTTCGGGTGCTGGTTCGCGCACGTTGTTTTCGTATAGTAACAATATCCTCTACCTTGTCTGAAGTAATAATAAAAAAAAACTTCTTCGTTAGTGCTTAATTTAAACTAACAGCATCAATATAAACCTAAGAATTCAGTGTGAAAATTTACATTTTTTTGAATTCGTTCAATACTTTTCTAGTTCAGGAACTATAACGGTTGTTATACAAAGGTTGGATCTTTAGGTAGTACACTAATTGCGTAAACTAATAGATTTCAGACCTGTTAATTTAAGCTGAAGGCTTTTAAAACGATTCAGGGTTACTCACTATTTCTTCCCACAAAAACTCAAATAACTGTATTGAATATGTATGTCACGACATCTCTGTCATACTAAAGGGAATTTTATTTCAAACGATATGAAAGTGAGAACAGTTTTCAGAATGTATATTTAGGGAAACTAACATTAAGTGTTCTTATGGAGAGTATAGGCATATTTCTCATAACTAATGGAAAGCTGAACGCTCGTCCCTTTCTTATTGAGCCGTCTATTCCTCTGTTGCTCTTTCTTGCGTCTTTCTTTAACGCACATATCAATGTATATAGCGCTCTTTGTCAGCATTTCTTTTCAAATAAAATTATTAAATTATAAAATATAAACTAAAAGACTTGTCACAATTAAAAAAGGCTATATACTATTGAATTAGCAATAAATAAATATACCTACCTACATTTTCATATTTTATTTTTTGAGATAAAGAATGATGAGACATTTTCACACCCATTTACTTTTCACACTTAGTTGCCAGGTATTATTGTCAGAAAAAAGGTAGGCATCGGTGTTGTAGTATGTTGTGTATGTATTGAACTTTCCATTCGTACTGAATTTTAAATGAAAAAGAATGATCGAGTTCACGTAAAAGGTTTTAATTAAATAATTTGTAATTAAAAATAGCCTTGCTAGGATATGGTATGGCAAGTGACCGGGTTTATGATTATTTATTAATTTTAAAATAAAAAAAATATTTCATCCGGTAAAATAATGAGAGGTCCATGTATACAGCGGGATCTTAGATTAATAGGGAAATTATTAACCTAAGTTTTAGCTGTTATTAATCCTCTCTGTAACAAAATAGTACAGGGAGAATAGGTGAGCAATAATATTCATCATAGAACAAACAATATTAACTTTGACAATCTTTTACGTACTTTATAAAGAAAGTACAGCTGTTTGTGAGAACTATTTCCTCACTTATTGTTTAAAGCAATATCGATAGCATTTTTGAAGGCAAAATATTGAAAATTAGTAAAAAATAGAGTGTACTAGCTGGGTAAATTAGTATTGCCTTACTAAGTCATGTTAAATTAATAAAACTCAATAACTGATGCGGCGAGTGCCGCTATAGATTTGAATTTTTGAATAACTTTTTATTTATTCAAAAGAGATATACAAGAAGGTATTACAGAGTAAATATTATAAAAGTTTAAACTACTTAAACTTTTTTAACATCAATATACGAGTAAAATTAATTTATAATATATTAAAGTTACTATCTGAATTTTTCCTTTCCAGTAGGTGTTGGTTTCCTATATTTTACTCAAAGCTAGGTCAGCCCAATTTGTTTAAAATTATTGTTTTATTACTGTTATTGTTTTCAGACTCCTCCAGTCTAATAATTAAAAAAGTAAACATATTTTGGTACCAGTTTGCTTTGTTTAGCTTATTCCTCCACAAACCCAAATCACACACAATCTGCACACATTTAGAAAATAAATGGAATCTTGATCATCTTCTAAAATTTATTTTTGAACCAAGAAACATGGAAAAGAGAAGGAGTAAAGCTCTAAATAATCTGATCCGTGCTAAGGATAAAGTATCCAAACAGTATAATAAAGGTCGAGCACAAGTTCCCTTTAGAGTGGGTGATACAGTAATGTATCGACTATTTAAACTGAGTAATGCACCCAAACACATCTCAGCAAAGTTGCAGCCTATGTGGTCTAAACCTTTGGAAATTGAGACCTCTACACAGGACTACACACACATCACCCAGGACAGGACTAGTTCAACACACTAAGCGTTTGTAAGCTCTGCGTTCTAGTTTAAGATATTTGGCTCAATTAACTATAACTGATTCACTTCCAGTTAACATTCCTCTTACCCTTTCTACCACTCTTAATGGCTGAGCCTTCGAACTCCTCGGAGAAGGAGGGGAGAATGTGGCGAGTGCCGCTATAGATTTGAATTTGGCGCGCGTTATCCTTCAGTAGCCGCGAATGCGATAGCCAGCTGCGCTGACCTCTAGCTCTTAGCTTAAACTATAGGGGCCTAATACCATACGGAATTTTTCTGGACAGGTTCTGGTAGGATGGATCCTGCTAGGTTAGCAAGCTGAGACCGGAGGTTGTGCGGGCAGTCGTTTTGCAGCGATCGGGTAGAGTTGACGGGTAGAAGTAAGTGTACGTGGCCTGGGACTTGGTATAATTGTTAGGGAACCTTTCGGAACCATATCCAAATTATTAGTTATCTTTAGTCATCAAAGCTGGTTAGGTTTTGGATAGGAGGAATCTAGTGGTGGATCCACGGTTATTATTCCTCTGGGAGGTGCCCTCTTCCGGTCTCGACGACACGAGGTTGGTAGCAGAGCACCAATATATATACTGTATATATATATATATATATATATATATATATATATATATATATATATATATATATATATATATATATATTTGCAACCGTCCCTTGCCCTCTTTAGCCGCAACACTGACCAAGTATATCGGCCTTGGAGAGTTCAGTAGGTTATCAGAATTGAAAGCCCCTTGCCCAACACCTCCACCGCTGACTGAGCCAAACGGGGGCCCCCTGGTTAAGATGGCCCAAGTCTCAACCGCAGTACATCCAGGGTTTAGTGATGGCAAAGTGAAGTGTTGGATCCAGAATCCCGCAGGCAGACCTTGTCCTCAGTCACCAGCACACCACGTCCACCTAGATCCCTGTTTCACCAATGCGGGGTAATCATGGGCGTTTTGCGGGTAAACCACTTCAAGCTAGTATCAATCAGTGCATATACGCTTTAAGATGGAAATTTACTTGCTCTACTAACCAAGAACGCTTTTCCCTGTCTGTAGCACCCACAGCGCAGTCAGTACATGCGCTGCGCTGATAGTCTGCACAGCTTTATCCTGAGTCGCATAGTGCAAACCAGTCTATATTGACCACTTGCTCGGGGAACCCGGGGTCGCCAAGCCCGTCTGGTTACGAGTAACCAGCCCCCTGGGAGCATTAGATATTAGAGTAATTAGATAGTAGGACTAGGTTTAATGTCAGTAGTAGACGTGATGTAAAAAAGCAATTAAAGGTAAAACCCAAACAAAAAATTAACAGGTGAAACATACCCAATAGTGAACATATTAATATATTTCGTAATATCCATAAAAACCACAAAGGACAGGCATTTCAATGATTTCCGATAAGTTCAAAAGTGTTGTCTACAAAAGTTGATGAACTTATGGCAAGTTAGGTTGTAGAAGCAGGAACAGGAACAAGTGCAATGGCCGAAAGCTCGATAAGGGCTAGGACTATATTCATTTTTAAATTTAATGTTCAAAGTCGTTCAACACGCAGGACGTGGAAATCTACACCAGGAGTGCTATGGCGAAGACCAGGATCGAGGTAAAGACTTATTGATGAGTTACTTTAGTTATTTGCAGTTCAAAGTTTTTTCTTAATATTCTTATTAACCAAAGCAATTAGCATTCTAGTTTTGCAGTTATTAATTACAGCTAAAACTGTGAAAAAGTACCATTAAAATTATAAGGCATTTGCAGTTAAGAAAATCTCAACTTTTAAGAATTTTACGAGTGTATTTTCTTGTTTAGTGATGATTTGTCTTTATTAAAAATAAATTTCGAAAAACATTCTGTTAGCATACTGGAACTTGATTAAAAGTTTTAAATCCTTTCAGTAATCTAAGTGAACAGAAAGAATCAGTTTACAACAATGTTCGTAAATTTCACAAATGTTTAGTCAAGTCAAGTCGCTGTGACTGTGGGGGGTGGATCCCCCACATCTTTCAAGGCCTCTGCCGGTTAGGCTTTTGCCTTGTGTCTCGAGGGTCAAAGCCCTAGTAGCTTTCGCTACCTGTCAGTGGGTGTGAAGTGTCGTGGTGCAGTCGAAGTTGTAGTCGATGTCATCAGTCATCCATGGGAAGACGCAGTTGGGGGACCTCCTGGGCGCGAAGCTCACGGATGTCATCCCACGGTGAGAACTCTGCAGCTTCCTCAAGGATCGATGTCAGGCCTTCTTCGAAGCTCCTGATGGTAGGGACGTTGGACGAAGCCCTGACTACGGTGTTCCTCACGAACCAGGGCGACCCAGTGGGCCGCCGGAGACACACGCTCTGGACAGCGAGCAACTGCCTCCTTGCGGTCTTGCAGGTGAGGTGGTACCATGCTGGGGCCGCATATGTGAGCACTGGTCGTATCAGAGCCTTGTAGAGCAGGACCTTCGTCCTGGTCAGTAGCTTCGTGGAGTTGAGCAGGGGGTCGATGCTGCCGAAGCCCTTCCTCGCTTGGCCACAGATCCTCTTGACGTGGGGTGAGAAGGTCAGCTTATAGTCCAGGAATACCCCCAGGTACTTGACTGAAGTCTTCCACGGTATGTCGTCGCCGTTGAGTGACAGGTGACGGCCGCTTGTCTCCTTGTCCTCGTGAATTTTATGGCTTCACATTTGTCAACGTTGACCTTGATCCTCCACTTGGTCAACCAGGGCTTCAGTAGGTGCAGCTGCCGCTGGATGTAGAACCCAGCCATCCTCAGGTTGGCAGAAGTGGCCGTGAGAAGTGCATCGTCCGCGTACAGGGAGAGCTGCACTCTCGGAGCGACCGGAAAGTCGTTTGTGTACCACAGGTACAGGATCGGGCAGAGGACTGATCCCTGTGGCACACCAGATGTCACTGGGCGGGTCGTGGAGGTGGATTGGGCAACGCTGATCGAAAAGGTCCGGAGGTGGAGATAGCTGCGGAGTAGCCGGAAAATCCTGCCAGGCAATGGAGACGATGACAGCTTGAAGAGCAGTCCCTCGTGCACACCTTGTCGAAGGCTTTGCTCACGTCTAACAGGACCGAAGTGGAGTGGTGCTTCCTTCCTACAGCTCCGGTGATGTTGTTCAGGACTCTGCGAAGCTGAAGAGCGGTGGAGTGGCCGGTGCGGAAGCCGAATTGTTCTGTCCTGATAGACGTGAAGAACTCCTCAGGGAATCTCGCCAAGACGATCTTCTCCAGAATCTTGGAGAGCACAGGCAGGAGGGAGATCGGCCTGTGGTTCTCCGGGAAGAGTGGGTCCTTGCCGGGATTGGGTATCATGGTCACCTTGGCATCCTTCCAGGTGGCCGGGAAGTGAGCCAGGCGTAGGCATGAGTTGAAGATGCAGGTGGTCGTGACGATCACCCAAGCCGGCAGGTTCTTCAATGCTGGAGTTCCTAAGGAGTCCGGGCCAGGGGCCTTCTTCGGGCGAAGGCGGCGAATGTGGTCTTGCACTTCAAGTGTAGTCACAGTGGGCAGTAGGTCGTCTTTGTCAGGTTGGTATTCCTCCAGGAAGTTTTCAATCATTTCGCACGTGTCCTCTTCGTAGACATCCGCGTGTGGGGAGAATTGGTATTCCATGGTGTCGGCGAAGGCCTCTGCTCGATCTCCAGGGGAGTAAACAATACCACGCTGTCCATGAAATGGTCGGTTGTTCTTTTTCTCCCCTGGAAGTGCCCTGGAGATTTACCAGATGCCGCCGACACCACCGTCAGCTTCATGTTCCACAAAGTCATCCCACGCAGCCGCTCTGTGTTCAGCCAGGAGACGAGAGCACTTCCTGGCCTGGCAGTTGAAGGTCTGCTTGGCGTGGGGACATCGGGACTGCTGACACTCCATTCGCAGTCTGCGACGAAGGCGAATCTCCTCTCTCAACTCCTCGGGTAGTGGTGGAGTGATGTCAGTCTGGGAGAGAGGAGATGACGAGGCCGTCATGCATCTAAATGTTTTGAGGTCCTTTCATATATATTTCATAAATAGTGTAAAGATTACTTAGAGACTTACTTGGTTAAATATGCCTGAGAGATATCTTTCAGGCATTTTATAGTGGTGTAATATTAAAAATATTTTGAAATTAGTGAATTCTAGTTGGCTTAGGATTAAAATTAATATCTTAATTAAATTTATTTGTTTACACTGTAAAAATAAATAGGCATATTGTATAAATTTGAGGAGAAATAAGGTCTACAAATTTTAACTTATCTTATTAGTTGCAGAAATTACCACCAGAGCTCTTTTTAAATTTAAAACACTATTAAAGTAATATAGCCATAGAAATGACTTATTATAATCCATTTTAGCCTTTATTAAATTTTCAAAATTAATAATAATATTACCCTATTGCATGCCAATTTATAATCAATCGTTGTAGAGAATATTTGTAAAAATACTTTAAATAACTATAAGTAATGTTGTTTTACGTAGATTTTTATGTTTTTGCCCTCAATGTATATTTGTTTTAAACTCATTAATTTGGTTCACTAATAACCTGAACATTACCGTTTATTTTTTATGAATCAGTTTACAACGCCCAAATCTTATAAGATACATATTGTTCATACATATTTGATAAAAAGTATTGATTAATTAAAGCATTTGTTATATAATATTCTAAGAGACATCTTTCAGTCTTTTTATAACAGTGTTACATTGAAAAATTTTAAATTAGTGAATAAAATTTGACTTAGGATTAAAATGACATACTTAATTATAGTCAGTTGCTTGCTCTTAAAAATTAAATAACTATATTGCACAAATTTGAGGAGAAATATATACTATAATTGTTGATGTAATCAAAACCTTACTGGAACTACCACCAGAGGTCAAAATTAAACCTTCACAGACATTCCTAATGAAAATCAATTTCTAAACTTCTAGACCAAACGTTAAGAGCAAACAAAAATGCAGGACCAAATAAACTCTTGCAAACGTAGCAACATTATAGTGGCAATTGGGAGATTTATACTTTTAATTAAGAACATTTAAATAATTATTATAATAGAGATGGACATGGTTTTTTTAATTCTTAAAAGATTAAGCTTGTTAAATTCAATAATTTTTTTCATTTAACACCATCTATTACACTATTTACGTAAATAATTGCTATAAAACGCACTCAGAATTATAATTAAATTTTATTTCTTTTGTTTTATCGTGAATTTAAAGTTAAACAAACTCTTATTTAAATGTGTATATAAGGAAATGTGTTTATTTATGTAAACATAATAAGTATTATTGTTCACAATTTAATTGAGATAATTGTGTATTCATTAGAATATGTAATTAAGATATATTTAATAGGTTAAAGGTAACTTCACCTAGGCACAAAATGTATACAAAACTTCAATGGATTGTATAATAGTACAAAACTAGATTGTGTGGTATGTTTTTTATTCAGTAGCTCAATGAGTGTGTGATGTTTTATTTATGAAGAGTACCGAATGCTTACTAGTTTTATATTTTTGAAAGTTTGGTAAATTTTAGAAAGATTGAGCTGATTATTTATTGATTTATCGATTATGATGTAAATTTTTGAAAATGTGTTTTGTAATCATATTATAGACGGGCATTATCACTGATAATTCTGTAATAATATCAGAGCATGTGTGATATGTAATTTGATATATAAACCAAGTGGCAGTCATTGGATAATTATGGCTTTTGTGTAAATACAATGTAAAATCTATGTAATATAACTGTGTTATAGACATACTGGAATTACGTATTTTTTTCTAAACGATTCTTGGGGTACTATTTGGAACAACTACATAACTAGGTTGTAGAGTATTATTAAGTACTATTATTCATATATTTCATAATTCAAATATACAATACATAGTAAAATTTATTTAATTACTATTAAGCATTTTGTGTAGTGAATCAAGATGGTTATATTTCGTAAACTATAAATTAGAGATAAATTATAATATGGCCAATTCTTCTGCATTTTACCGTGTCGTGTGCCATGTGTTCATTCGTTTAGGTATTAAACGCGTTTTATCTTCAATGCACGCTGAACCATAACTACTACTCTCCGAGCACCGTTCACAGTAAAATCATGTTCTTCAATACTATTACAATGTGTAATATACCACGGGTCATATATAATGAAATGTGTAATAGACTACTGTGGATACATGCAAATTTTGATGCCCTGAAGAACATTTTATGCTTGATGTTTCCTGCACAGTCAGACAAACATCACAAAGAAAAGAAAAACTCCAGCGGACAAAGAGAAATTGTTACTGCCACATCTTTATCGAAACACTTACGGATAGTCGAGGTAAATAAAAATGTTACAAGTCAAATACTAAGTCCCGTAAACCTACACATTTTGTTGGGAAATTAAATATTTAAAGATTTCATCGTTGTCATATTGGACAACTATTAAAATAATGTAAACATGTTCACACAATCTGGTGAATCCCACGTAATAACATGCATTAGGATTCAACTCCTATGCTCCTTATAACGAATTAAGCTCTTCAGAACAAGTTATAAGTCAGTTTACTCTCAAGATATAACTACAAATTCCCCCGCCCTTAATAGGCTTCACTAACAATCAGAAATAAAGATTAAGTTGGCTCAGGTGTTTTTTATATAAGTAGCCGTGTTTTACAAGAATAAAAATGGCAATCTTTGCGTGCATACTCACGGAATATTAAATCAGTTTGAAATAATATGTCTTCGTATCTCCTATTAAATTGAACCAGCATGCCTGCTTGTTTCTGCGAGTTGCTGGACTTTATTCCATGGTGAATCCAATTCATTTTAATAAATGAAAGTGCAATATATAGTTAAACCACCCGTCATGCGTTACCTCTATTTTAAAAAGCATCGACGTTTTGAGCCACCAATCCGTGAATATATAATATTTTGAGTTATCCACGGCCCAAAATGTTTGAGAAGTGAAGGTAACTTTACATTTATTATAAACATTTTCAGATTATCTTTTTTAATATTCCTAAAAGAGATTTTATAATGTCTGCCTTTCAAAAGATCAGGTGCAGGAAGAAGACCTTGGTGTATCTGGTATGTCGAATTCAGCTTTTTTTTATAAATATACAGTTATCTATATATTCATTTAGTTTATAAAATTACTAAATGAATTGTACATACTCGAGGGGATGTACAAAATATAATTACTGTCTGTCTGTCTGTCAGTTGTAGAACATTTTTATCGAAGCTTAATGTATATACAGGCAACACCGCGTTCAATGATGGTGAATGTCCCTTCATGGGAATAAACTTGGAATTAAAGAATATTTTATTTAAACAATATAACACGATAAAATTAAAGATTAAATAAATTTGTTAACAAACTGAAAGTTATCAGATCAAATTTCAACACCATGATATTTGGAGCATTCAACCTTTCGTCCTCTCTACTTTATATTACTACCACATTTCACTCATTATTATATCCATGACAATCATAACACGCGTTACTAAAACTTCCTGATAGTACACAAATACTATACTTCCCAAATAAATTAAAAATAAGGTTTCCAATTAAAATAATCTATTACTTGAGGTAGTAAGATTTATCTGAACATGTATTATGTACAAAAATAAAATTTCGTATGGCATAACCCATTGTTTGATTTAAAATTAGTCGTACGAGAGTAAAAAGAGTTGTAATCAAAAATCGTCACAAGTTCCATTACGAATGCGTACAGAGCACATGTAGAAACATGATTGTACTTTATGTTCTGATACTTTGACATTTAGTCCTTCTTGTTCATTTTGAAATGAAAGGTTACAAGAAAGGTAACGACATTTCTGTTTGATGGCCATACAAGAAACGATAACTCGTATAAGAGCTTTAAAATTTCATTGGATCTAGGTTTCATTAAAGTTATTAGCAGGCTTCATTGACTGTGCTTCTTTTTTGTTTTAAAACAAAAACCTTATACAATTTATGATTTTTATATAAAATATTATATAATTTATACAAAATAATCTTATTCTTGAAATCAATTTATATTGATATAACACACATGATATAAAACTCAAATGTAACATGTAGTTTACTTATGTCTTATACTGGAAAATGCGAAACTTTGAACCCTTAATATTTGATAGCCATTACTTAAAGCTCTGAGAGCTTATATTTCCATAATATATTCTATGAATTTTATATTAAAAATGAAAAATTAGGTGACCTTTAGCGAAGCGTCCGCTCTTCTTAACTTGAAAATGGACCAATCTATAAATGAGTCCTGAAGAGTCTTCAAAAGTTCTGATATCTTCTGTACTTGTAAACGTACAAACTCAAATCAATTGTACAGTGACATATGGCATAAAATTAACTTTTTGAACTAATCAATCACTCTTCACCACTTCACCACAATCGATGGAAAATCTTACATGTAAGAATAGGTCGACGTGCATACAAGTTTCAAGGTCTTCTTTATTATTGGAACATCATGCGCTAATTATACCTCAGAGAGTTAATCTTAAATAAAATGTTGGCACCAAAAATTGTCAATACTGATCTTACGTTCAAGTTAATTTTGATGTAACCATGTTAGATGAAGTTACAATGCTTTACACGTTAACTTCTTGAACCTAAATTTGAGTCTACAATGTGGTGGCAAGATAAGTTAAGACGGATTCCATCCGTACAAATTAAATTTCGCAGGAAACTTAATGTTCATATAATAAACAGAAATATTTCTTGAGATGGTACCTGTTCTATCATGGAATTTCGGATGAACATAGTTTTTATGTCAATGAATATTTTCTATGATTGTCTGTGTGTATTTTCCCGGAGGACACTTTGAGAATTAAACGAGTTATACTTATACATTGTGCACAACCTCTACGAATCCTGTTACGTGTCACGTGATGTGGCATACTATTCTACTACCTAGATATAGAATTACTTTGAAATGTTTACAACGGTGCTAAAGTGGGAATTTATTCGAAAGGATTCTGGTTAGATATCCGGAAAGACACTTGGTAGATATCCGGAAAAGCACTTGTTAGATATCCGAAAAGCACTTAGCAGAAGAGCATAAAGCTAAAAGCAAGTAGAGAATGCAGAAACTCAATCAACTGGTGGAGAGTTACGAGTACATTCTCTTATTATTGCGATAGTTACTATATTGCATTGCCGAAATGGTATTTGTATTATATACGTGTATGGAAATGCTTTGTTCACACAAATATGAAATCAAAAAGTATCGAATTTAAACTTCTCACAGTTTATTTATGTATTACTTACCAGAATATATTATTTATCAAACCTGATAAATATTTGAATCGGAGTAAATATATTCATATACAAATATCAGCAATTATAAAGCTTCGCTAATTATATAAAGCTATTTTTAACTAGATATATGTATTAAACACCCATTATGAATATGAATAAATGAATTTTATTTCTCTTAATAAAAAAACATGGCAATACATACATATCTACGTTTGAAAAATTAAACTGTGGCCACTTGTGGCAAGTTGTGTAACCTGTGTTGTAAAATATATAAACATTACAAATAGGAATCATAACAGTATAACATTATTTGATAGTCTTTATCCGCCCGCTGTAACATCTGATTTAAGTAATTATATTTAAAAAGTGTAATACATAATTTAAAGTATAGAGAACATAATTGTGTAAACATTTAAATAGTGTTTTTATGGAATATAAATATAAACTGCTCTACTAAGAAGCTTTTGAGGTACCCTATGTTCTGTTGCCAATAAACCCAAGTGATTGCCATCTAGGAAACATATGTTTCATTAGCTAAATTTTTTTATGTGAATCGGAAGTTGATTAAAAAACTTTCGGACCCAAGTATTTAAAGCAATGATGGAAAATTAATTTATTTACTTTTGGCAGTTTAAAATATTTACTTTCAAAGCTTCTTGTACTGTAAAGATTATTTGGAATAATATTTTCTCTTTTTCTGATATGAAAAAAAAACAATCTCAGGACTTCAAAAATAAAAAGATGCTGGATAATTAAAATAAGAAACTGCTAGTACAAAGGAAACGAGCTTGATAGTTTAGATTTTTTAAGAATTATGCGCAATAAAAAGTTTTGAGTAGCTGTGAACTTAGCTATTAATGTTTTATAAGTAATTATAATTTATACTAAGAAACACTTAAAATTTTTCCAGAATCTGGAGTTAAATTATTGTTGTATACATTTGCCTTTTATTGTCTTATTTAATAATAATAAAATAATCTTACTAAATAATTTTACTAACGAAATTTTAAAAAGAATATATTTTATTATCTAACTTCAACAAAATGTATTATTGATTATTGCTTTTTTAACCAGGATGCTCCAAAATCCTTATCTTATTAATCGTTTAAACCCCTTTAGAACATGTAATAAGATCACCTGAAAATGTTTTTTACATGCATGCGATGCATGAAAAAGTCAGTAATGATTATATTGGCGCATAAGGTACTTGTTTGACAGTGCAAAGGCGAAACATGAATAAATAGAAGAAAATGTGTGCAGAGTTGAACCAACCCTCATCAGGATATCTCGATCATGAGGTTCAGTAAATTTAGAAAACAATATAAATGTTTAATAGATTATTGGATTAAAGTTTTATAATTGAATTAAACTTCCTATTTATTAGGAGGCTCAACATAATTCGGTTGTGCATTTACATTTGTCAACATCTATTTTGTGTTTTTTTTATGTTATAAATTATGTCCTGTATAGTAATATCCTAATAAAGATTTCGAAAGTTTAAAAATGTAGAGGTTATTGTGTTTTATCTGTTAAATAAGATTATTGGAACAATACACAAATTATGGCACTGGGTATTCCGATAAAACAATTATCACACAGAACACGTTTTCACCGAATTTCTGCGAGCTGTGTTCTTAAGTATTAATGTTACGTAAAAGTCGAGAACTTCTTGCAAATAATTTTATTAACGCATTGTATAACTATTGATAACATCAATTGGGTTCTGATCTTCATTTTATAGACAATTGAAGACAGTATTGCAGTTTCACATACTTAACACTTCTGGTGAAGCAGTTTTTGTTTATAATTTATTCCTAGGCAGAAAGGCTAAGCTTTATTTACTGGTATCCACTTCCTTGTAATTTGTACTATGAAATAAGTAAACTTTTTTCTGTTTTACGAAATGTTAAGTGTATGTTTTATATTCAGTATCACTTTAACTCTTGAACCACTGTCAGCTGTCAGAGTCACATCCGAGTATTGAGGTTGAGCTTATATTGTAATATTTTCTTGATGAAAACATATTTCAAAATATGGGAATTTCTTTCTTATAAAAAAAATTCTCATACTTAAAATACAATATATATGATTAAAACTATACAATATATATGATTAAAACTATACAATATATATGATTAAAACTATACAATATATATGATTAAAACTATGGATCACTCGAAACAATTGACATCCTGCTGTTGCTGGTGCACTGGTAATCTTAGCAGCAGAACGTCGTCGTTGGCATTGTACGTATTTATCTTTATTTCTCGGATGATGATTGATAATTGGCTTGTGCAGTTACAAATACGAAAGAGGATTGATCCATGGAGAATTTGACTGTGTCACTTTGTACTATTAGATATTAACCTATAATTTTGAACAATTTATTATATTTCCGACGACGTTACAAAATAGATCACTACGCATTGCATCAGTGTGAAGCAAGAAGTTTTATATTTTCATACGTTAAGAATTCAAGGGTCTTTATTTCATTAATGGATTAGCTCTTCATTCAGTTTGAAATCTATTACAAAATTATTAATTTTTCTTTCATAAATAAATAAGTCATTCAATTATTATATATGGACTGTTATTCAGAACACGGTCTTTATTACTTTGTGTACATTAACATATTGAGTATGTTAATTTGTACTTTTAATGCTAAGTTCCAAAGTAAAGTAAAACATAGTAGCAACGAGGCTTATGGCTTGGAAAATATTGAAAAAAACTAGCTTGCAGTAAACCAAAAAAGCTTAAACTTTAACTCAGATATGTAGAAACTTCTGAGAGCACTGAATATAAATATAATTAATGAAATGTTTGAGGAAGAGGATATTAGTCCGTCTTATAGGGCAAGAAACTATTAGGGGACCTTTGCCTTTGGTAGAATACAGCCGAAGCCTTACTGATGCTTACTTAGTTTTCTAAAAGTGAGTTTTTTTTTCATTTGATAACACTTTTCTTACCATTGCATAAGGTTGAATTTTCAAACTTTTTAGTACAATTCCTAAATTGTTTTACTTGTATATTACAGGAGACTATTTAAAAAGCCAACCAGACGCCATAAGCCAAACTTAAGTTTTTTGCACATTGCTTTTATAAATAAAAAAATAAATACATTTCAAATAAAACGTGTATGGTGGAATGCATCTCATGTACGAGTTTTGAAATTTGTCATTACGCACACATTATTACAATAGGATTTAAAGTGTCCTAAATTGTAGGTACGTATTACAGCACAGTTTGAGAACATTGATCTATTCTGAAAACAAAAATCTTTCTGTTTTATCTGTTAAATAAGATTATTGGAACAATACAAATTATGGCACTGGGTATTCCGATAAAACGATTATCACACAGAACACTTTTTCACCGAAAACAAAAATCTTTCCAAGTAATTATAAAACTTTGAAGAACTAAGAGTTTAAATAATGCCAAGTTGAAGTTTTTGTCACGTGATTTGTAGTCTGTCGCATATACGGTACTTTGAGATGATTTATTCCAGTCACGTGTCGATTTGGGAAGCGGTAGGAAAAAGACACCGACTAAGATGTTTCACAACACATGTTAATTCAACTATTTTTAAAATTGATTTTAGTTAGAAGTTTAATTGTATTGCATATAATATATCTTCCTCTCCCTTCCTTCCTTGTGTTGTATTTAACTTTGGATCCATGAAGTCAATTTTACGTCATCATACTCTAAGGAAACGTCATATAAGGAGCCAAATATAGTGTTATATAGTATCTTGAATATTTTACTTTGTATGCAGCGTGTATTCCCTAATATCCACCATATTTTTGTTAAATTTTCACCAAACGTATAATATAATTATTAGTGACTCATATTGTAATATATAATTGTCTCCAAATCAACTTGAACACTCATTGTATATAAATAAATCCGAAATGATGTAACACGAAAAGAGAGTTGGAGTTTGAATAATCCATAATGATTTAAATATATAAACAATGATATAGGTAAATATAGTAATTAACTATTAATTCTGTTAATTTTAATGAATTTGTTGTTAGGTAAATCAAATATATTGCAAATACATTTTTTGTTCCAAAATTAAAAAATATTAATTTACTTCAGCTTAATTTTCAGTCAATCATCTATTTTTTATCTTGAATTGACACACTCAGCTGTTTCTACTTTTTTCGTGATAAACAAGACAAAAGATTAGGAATAAATACAAAACTTCTAATAGATTTTGCTTTGGTATTTTAATCGAAGCTCCCATATGATGTCCACCTATCACAACACCAGTCATTGTATAATGAATGTGATCAAAATGAATATAAAGGAGCCACAACATATATTTAGGCTGTCTATATTAAAAACGTGATGTCAATACCAACTATTTAAGCCTTCCCTTGTTTATTCCCATTTACCCCATTCATTAAATTATACTATTCATTACTGAATAGTGTGGGCTTTTATATCACATTTTGCTTGAAGTAATTATGTGTTAATATTTCCTAATCTTTACTAAAAATACGAAAACTATCTAAATTTCTGAGGCTTATGTGGAAAGTGCTATATCATGTTTGTTTCTATATCACGTATATGCATAGATAAGCAAGTAATAAGAGTGCTAGAAGTAGTTGAGGTGTAAACAAGCATGCGAGGGGACAAAACAAACAGGTGAAATATACACATCTGTGAATATATCAATGTTTTTTTTAATTTCCATCGAAACAATAAAAGTGAGATAATGTAATGTTTTTCGATAAATTCAAGTTTTCTTTAAGAAAGGCGTTAAAATCACACGCTGGTAGGTTGGAGAAGCTCGACAAAGAACAGGTGCGAAGGTTAAAGCTTGTGAAGTACCAGTGCGCTTTTCGTAGTTTAGTATGATGTTCAAACTTGTTCAACACACAGGATTTAGAATATCTACACCAGAAGTACTGTGGCAAAGACCAGGATCGCGAAAAGGACTTACATATGAGTTACTTTAGTTATTTACGATTCAAAGTTTTTTCTCTAACTATTTATTACCCAAAACAGTTTGTATCCTAGTTTTAGCGATTGATAACCACAGCAAAAAAAAAAAAAAAAAAAAAAAAAAAAACATTAAAAATGTTCCTTTTTTAATTATATCGCGTTTACAATTAACATGATTTTAATCTTTAAGGATTCCTTCAAAGAGTATATTTTCTTGTTTAGTTATGATTATCTTGACCAGCAAATAAATTTCGTATGTTCTGTAGGAAAACATAAAGAACTTTTAATTTATGGTTTAAATTATTTCAGTACTCTAGGTATACAGAAAGAGTCAGTTCACAGTTATTTTATATACAATATACACATGTTTTAAGATCCTTTCATAAATATTTGATTAAACGTGTTAAGATTACCAAGTGAATTATTTTATTAAATATGACTAGGAGATATCTTTCTGGCACTTTATAGTAGGGTAAATATTTAAAGTAAGTTAAAATTAGTGACTAGCTGACATAGTATCAAAATTCCTTACTAAATTACTTTTAACTTTATTCACAGATTTGAGTACAAATATGGCCTACACATTTTTTATGTATTCAGTTTCAGTGAATACCAACAGAACTCTCTTCCACTTTACAAGAGAAAATAAATGAACAATTTAAGTTAAAAAAAAAAAAAATAGAAACACCTTATTAGAATGCATTATTACCTTTAAATAATATTTAATTTTCAGTATGATAATAATTTACTGCTGTTTCATGCCAAAATATAATGAATCGTTGCGGAGAATCTTGGAGAACATAATTTAAATAATGATAGGTTCTGTTGTTTCGTGTACGTTCGAGTTTTTTGTGACTGGAGTGAAAATTTATATTATGTCCCTTTGAAAGTACTGGTTATTTTTAAGTAAATAATCAAGCCAATTGTACGATGCAACGTAAGCTTTTCAATTCATCTTTTTTTAACTATATTAGAATAAAAATACATTTATGCTATAATAATTTTGTTATTTAAATCATGAAATTATTTAACATGGGCTGAAAACTCATACTGCCTTTGATATCATATTTCATTTGGCGATGAAAAATAACATTCGCAAATCATCCATTGAAATACGTGTAAACATCGTTTACATAATAACTTTTCATAATTTTCCCGTAAACCTCACATTACACAACTAGTCATTGAAATCTGACCGTAGTGTGCTTAAACTCGGCTTAAAGTAAATTAACGTTATATATTATAATACAGTATAATAACAGTATAACAAATGTATGACAGGTGGGTTGGCAAAACTTGACATATTACAGGGTATGTTATTCTGTGATACGAATACATTCAAGAGTTGCTGCAATACCAGATGATATGATAATGTGACATGTCACATACATATCCCAGATAAGACATATACATGTAAATGCTTTCCCTACATAGACTGCTAGATATGTCACTAAAAATACATTACTTTGTTTTTAGAAGGATATATAATAATACTTTACGGTTAAAAAAGAAACCTGTATTAAAGTTTCATTGCTTTGAATGTTAACGAAATTACGATTGAATAGCGTGTTCAGCATTCAAGTTGGAGAACAGTATTATTATTAATAATAATAAGAATCATTATTAATAATAAAGAGAATTTATTATAGTTCAGACACATTACTTTATAAATACTCTAAAAGTTTTACTATAAAACAATTATTAAATGTTTTCTTAAAAAATTATAAACAGTTTGCATCATCTTGTGAAATAGCATGAAAAAACGTGTTTAAATAATTATTGTACGAAGTATTTCCAGCTTTTTCACAGTTTAACGTTATCTGTTTAAATTGATTTTTATAGTAATTTTAAGATTCCTTTTATCCATTTTTATTCTATTTTATTGAAAACATTGGGTTTTTGAACATAAATGTAGCCAATTCTAGTTAACACCATCTCAAATCGAGTGGCATGCGTCAGTAAATTCGTATAGATAAAGAACATATTTTATTCACAAAGTATATTAAACTAAGAGTACCACTACAGGCTCTGCATAAAAAGTTCCTTTGACAGTTCACAACAAGGTACAATTACTACGTGTCGTGTAAAAGGCTGAGGTTGCATGCAAAATATCAAGTACTATACAACATTATATTCTTGATGTGTCACAGAGACCCACTCCCTGCTCTGCGTAGACAGTTCCTTTGATAGTTCAGAACAAGGTACGGATTACTACGTGTCGTGTAAAAGGCTGAGGTTGCATGCAAAATATCAAGTACTATTATACACCATTATATTCTTGATGTGTCACAGAGAGAGACAGAGATAATCGTATTTTATAAGTCTGGCTGACAGATATATAGATATTTGTTTAAAACGGGAATGTTTATCACTAATACTCGGTTTGAGGTTGCACTGAAAAGTATATATTTCAAACCGCTATTAAGGCAGGTTGGGCCTGACTTGGTGTGGCTGTAACGTTTACACGGGGTTGAATGTTTGTGTGTAAGTGAAATTTAGTAACATCAAGCAATGTATCTGACTGGTCAATACAGACTTTGATAGGATTCTAGAACTGACTGTCAATGCAGTTACAGCCCTAAACATTTTTGAACATATCTAAAGCCACTGCCTTAATATTTCAGTACGATCCATGAGACTATGTGATGGAATAGTTGCCTCGTATGAAGGTTGTGCCACAAATCGTATGAATTACACTATCCTTATTGCTGTAATTCCGTAATTTAACTTATACTAAACAAAAATATAAACCAAAAACAAATCTTTGTCGATTATCATTCTCTTAAACTGACATGATAGATTAAGTAGTAAATGTATTATATTATCATCAGGATTTGGGCCACTAAAATCAATTACATACTAGGAATCTCATGTCAATCTTAAATCTCAATTTTGTTGCATGAATTGCATTAAAACAACTATAAGGTACTATTATTATTTTCTACATTATTTGTAGCTTATTTAAAACACGCCACATCAGTCAAACCAAATGTTTTGACAATTCTTTTTACAAGCCGGTTGAAATTAACTTCTCTTAAATAGTAAAAAGCTAATAATAGTTTGTATTTAGGCTTTGATTTACTAGTTGTGCAACTGACATGAGCACATTTTGTACTAATTTACCATGTAAAATATATACAAGGCGTTTTCAGTTAACAATTTCAATATCTGTAGACAGCTCATTGTTAATACTTCAGTGGTTTGGTACAATAAAGTCTTAAACCAAATTATTATATTATAATGACTAACCTATTAATAGTTTTGATTTCTTGTGTCGAGGTATTTACAGATATTAAAGCCAGTTTTTATTTTTCTGTTTTGAAATGATATTTTGTATCCTAATTTGAATTTAAGTATAAAATTTAATTTCTTTTAGTATATTTATATAATATATTTAGGGCCATACAATCATTTATGCCACAAAAGTAATAACTTATATTTTATGAGAACATAGTATAATTCAAAGTGATAAACCACTTTTAAATGTTCATATAAACTGACGTAATAGTGTAAAAGATAATCCTTATTGAAACTGAACCTTCAACAAAACTTTATTGAACAAGGTTTATACTTACAATTGCATTGTATATTTTAAAACCATATTGAGAAACAATCTTAATGACTTTGATGATATAAAAGAAAAAATCATAGATCTTACTGCATACTCTTCAACTTCAAGACCCTAAAACATTACTTTTTCAACTTAGTATAAGTATTCAAAAGTGGATAAACTGACGTAAATATCTTCCGGTGACCATCACATATATTTTAGATGGGTCTATTATTGAATTAAAAAAAATATTTATGAGTATCTGTTTTTTTATAAAAATAATGTCATGCATAGCCATTAGTAATGACATGTTTGATAAAGCTAGTTGACATATAAAACTTCCACAATATGAAATACTCTTTGTTTGAATTGATCACAATCTTAGATCAAATTCTTTAGCTAAGGATGTTGCTTTCTATAAAATTGTGTAGGGTATGAATATTAATCAATTTATTATTATATTTGTCTAAATGCAATTGGAAGATTCTGGATATAATATATTTTCTAAACCGTTCCTTTTATATTGGATATAATTAAAATATCGTGTCAGGTCTTCTAATAATGTATACAAAACTATTGAGTACAAACGAGCAATGTTCATCCATTGAAAACATAATATTACAAATTTTAAAACATTACATAGGTTTTATAGCTTTTATGGATTTTTAGAACTAAAGAAGTTCTACTATGTTATTTATTTATGTTTGGAATGTAAAATTTCGAAATATATTAGATTAATTTAAAAAATTTTTTAAGTAATACGTACAACATTTTAGATAAATGACTTCACTCTAATTTGTGAAAGACCTTTTTAGTTATATTTAAAAATTAATCTGAAAATCAAGAGAAGCTAAATACTTTAAATTTATAATATCTTAAAGCTTGTTTTCTTAATTTAAGTGGTTTCTCAGTAAAAATATATTATATATGTGGCCTTTAAGTCCTGTGCGGATGTGGTCAAAGGCCATTTAAAGCCAAAAATGAAGTATACAACGGCTCCTTTTTTATCAATGTAATATGGTTATACTTATAATAAGCAATACCAAATATATATTTAAATATGAGTCATAGTTTATATTTTAACGTTCAAAAAGTATAAAATGTCAATTCAATAACTTTCTTCATATAATGAATTGATAATCAGTTTAATTACTGGAGAGTAATCAATGTCAACTATGCAATAAGTATGAAAAGCAAGTAAAGCTAGTACGACAACCCTACTGGTGTTCGTGCATTGGTTTAAGAATTGCAGACTTCTTATGAAAAAGGTTTTAGGCATCATTTAATTACTCGTATACAAAAGTTAATAATTACAGCCAAACCACCGCAAACTGTTTGAAAATAAAATGAAACAATATCTAATCCTCAACCCTCGCTTAATTTTAAAATTTGTGATTGTTTATTTAATAACTTATTAATGTCGTAACTTGTTTAACCTAAATAACTGTATAATTTAATTTTAAATGCACTGTAAAGTAGAGTACTTGAATTAGATTATCTAAGCGAAAACTTTGATCAAACCTATGCAGTATATTTTAGTTTCACACATAATAATAAGCAATAAGATGATATATCGAGTAGTGTGCCTGGATACTGGATCTAAACTATTATAATTTATTACGTACACGGTAATATAAGACGGGCAACGGAAGATGTTTGTCTCTATAGTACGAGTATATGTGTAAGGGTAATCTGATAACAAGAAGCGGTATAATGATAGTGGTAGTCGTCACTCGAGTGAAGGTATCAAGAGAAAAAAAATAATAAACAGGTGAAACATACAAAACATAGTACATATTAATATAATTTTAATATCCATGGAGACAGCAAAGTAGATGTATTTAAAACTTTTCAAAAAAAAATCAAAAGTGTTGTTTACAAAATTTGCTGAACTCACACTGCGTTGGGTTGGAAAAGCACGTCCAGGAACAAGTGTGAAGACAATTCTTGATAAGGCAAGGACGTTTTAATACCTTAAATCGTTTAACACGCAGGATGTCAGGAAATCACCACCATGAGTAAGACGGCAAAGACCAGGATCAAGACATGGACTTATAGATGAGTTACTTTTCATCTTGGCTTCTCATAATTATTTATAAATTAAACTTTCTACCCTTACTACTAATCTTAGACAAATCAGCTTACATGGAAGTTTTATAGATTAATAATCCCGGCAAAGACGGTAAAACAGTTAAATTGCAAGAATAACCCGTTTTCAAATAACAGGATTTTAATCTTTTAGGGATTGTACAATGCATTTATTTATTCCTTGAAGATTAACTTAATCAAATATTAAAGTTAGCGTGCCTTGTGGACAAAGATAAAAAAACTAATAACTTGTAAAAGTAGTAGGTGCTTTTAATGCTTTCAGTACTCTAAGTGTACAGAAGGAATCAGTTAACAGTCTTTATCCAAAGATTTAAAATCATTTAAGAAATATGTAAAAAATGTAAACTAGTGAATGCTGGTTGACGTAGGATTACAGTTCGTAAGTTAATTACGTTTAGTTGTGTAAACTCAATAATTATGAAAACGGTATTGTGCATATTTGAAGATAAATATGGTCTGTATCTTTTGATGTATTCAATTAGTTGCTGAGGTTACATTATTAGAGATCATCCATTTCACAAGAGAAACGAAATGAAGTGATACTACAATATACACAAATTATTAGATTACATTTTCATATTTAAATATTAATTGTTTACTGCAAATAATAATTTTTGGTCTAATAACTGTTTCATGGCAAAATATAATAAACCTTTCTGGAGACAATTGCAGAGCGTATTTTACATTTTGATAAGTAAAGTAGCTTCGTTTAGTTTTTTGTTTTTGTGACTACAGTGAATCTTTGTTTAGATAATTTACTAAGAATAACTGATAAATCTCCATAAAAAGTAATGTTTATTGTCATAAATCTATATAAACAATTTACAATAATTTAAAAAGTCCTACTATATTCACGGTGAAATGTAACCTAATCAGGTACAATACAAGATGTGTATTCTGTGTAATATATAGGTGAAATTAAATATGTTTTCTAATAGTCTTGTAAAATATATACACCTACATATTATAGGCTGGAAATAATAACATAGTTTTACAAACTAAGATTTTAAAAACAAAGTAGTATAATCTTTCATTTCAGCTTACAAGTAGACGTTGAAACGTTAGCAGATCTGAGATAGCGTAGGTTCGAGTCCTGCCTTTGACCGTTGCACTTATTATCAAAACTAAATACATTGTACTATATAAACTCTCCCACTTACTACCTTTAATATTATCCTCGCACAAGCCAGTGGCCAACGAGGACGGGCAGAATAAGGCTTGAAGGGGACTGGCTTATCCGTAAAAAAAAGGAAAACATATACACATAATGAAAAGCTGATGTTTTATCAGTTTACATCCTAGTTTTAGCGAATATTTACAGCACAAAACACTAGAATAGTTCTTTTGTAGTTCTAGTAGAAGTGCAAATCAATTATATTTAAGAAAATACATTGCTGTGTATTGTTTAAAATCTGCTAATCTATGTTTGGTGCTGTGTATAATCCTCTCAGTACCCAAAAGAGTCCAGGGAGAATATGGTTACATTAATCCGTTTCATACTAACAACAAAATATATTGGAGTTTTCACGTAGTTTTATCAAAAATAGATATAACTGTTTATGAGAAACATTTTCTAACTTGTGTTTTACGGCAATCTTTCTAGCATTTCTAGTAAGCAAGATAATCGTACTTAGTTGAAAATAATCTATGCTTTTCGTTTAATATAAAAAAAACTGTAACTAATTTTATTTATAATAATATAATAATTTAAAAATCAATGCCAAACATTGTGACATAAATATGTTCTAAGAGTTTTAACTCATTGTATTAGTCACTTAAATTCACGCTAGATCTCTCTTTCACAGTACAAGAGGTAATAACGGGTAAATATACAGTATTAGGAATGCCTGATTAGATTATAATACATTTAAATATTAAAATTCCTCTTTGTAACTGATATTATTGAAAGTTCTGTTTCATGATAAAATATAATATATCGTTTTGGAGAATAATGTGTCAGCTAAACTTCTATATCTACTGTGCACCCTGCCGGAGTGTACCATTGCCTGAATAACCCTAGCACACATCTTCGATAGAAATGTGAGTTATACAACTGCATCAGAACATATTTAAATCCAGAATCCAAAAGGCAGGGCTTCCAGTGACACACAGAATCCTCTCACAAACACAAAAAATGCATATGAGAAAGTCTCGTATCAAAACAATGCTGTTTGTCTTGTTTGACGTTCGAGGAATCGTCCATTTTGTATTTGTACCGTAAGGAAAAGCTGTAAACGCAGCCTTTTATCTGGAGGCGCTTGAGACTGAAACGCTGGATCACCCGCTCCTGGCCTGTTATTAGTTATCTTCAAGCTCCACCACAGCAATATCTCCAGAAACACGTCATTCGTCGTTACCATCTACCCTAGAACAAGACCCCCGTCGTGGCCCAGCCTCCTTACAGCCCTGTCATATCTCTATGTCATATTTTTGTTTCGTTTACTGAAGAGAGAGCTGAGAGGAAAGCATAGTGCTGCAATCGGTGGGAAACACCTGAGCTGAAGTTATATGGCTCCTGAGATGCATTCCAGTCGAGGAGTTCCAGGGTGCTTTCCAAGCGTGGCAGAATTGTCTATGCAGGAGTGTTGATGTAGGAGTAGACTATCTTGAAGTATTTTCACTATTTCTGTCAAGCGAATGAATAAATTAATATTTTCCTGAAAATGGTCATCATTTTCATAATGCACCCAGTATCTTCATGTCTCATCAGGTGCACAACTGAGCGCTCAATGATGTTGACTGACACAATCTAAAAGCAGAATGGAGCACCTAGTCTTTCATAACACAGATATGGTGGGAAGAGCTGATTCATTGTGTATGTTGAGTTTAGTTCCAGTTTACCTTCCTCTTAATGCACCGTTTAAAACCTGATGCTGTTGCAAATGTATTAAAACTCGAATCATGTTCGTCTAAAGGGATCCAAAAATAATCGGCGACGGAAACGAAAAAAGTTAAATAGGAACCCCGCATCGTTTTGACACGTTCACAACATTGACTGCCTTCCTCACTCAACGATCCTTTCTCACCAGACCTGTGTAATGTTTGGAAGATTTTCTTGCACGTAAGAAATGCTTGTGTGGGGGACGGTTTATTTAATTTGCTGCACGTAATATAAAGGTAAACTGGAGCTAGACTCAAAACTCATAGAATAAACTGTTCCAACAATAGCTGCGTTACTGTGTTTGATATTAGTTTATGGCAATCGAAAGAATTTGGCTGAGCGTTAGGAAATATTTTTTGTTCTTAAATGCAACCATGATAAAATCGACAAAACGGTGAATTAATAAACATGTCAACAAACTGTCTACTAACTATCATATGTGATTTTAATGACAATTTTATATATAGAGTAAAAATAAATTATAATTTATTGTGGTGAATGTTCAAAGTTATTGGTAATATATGACTTATTACACATTCGTTCTAGTACCTTCGCTTGTTTACCAGATATTCCATTAATTAAAAAGTTGCAAACTAAACGAATTTATTTATAAATGTATACAGAGACTTTTTTAGGTTTTAGAGAAACACAATAATTTGATTCGTTAGTGCTTATTAAGGTCTAGTTTAAAATAATCTATTTCAATTCCAACACTATGAAAGGTAAGGTTGGCTTTTTAGACGTTGGAATAAAACTATTTGGTTACAATATCACTTTAATACGATAAATTTAAAACTAAACTGTTAAAAATAAGCAGAAAACTATAAAATTTAATTGTATATAAAATTTAAAGTGATTAGACGTAACGATATACGGTATGTATCCAATTACCATTCGACAGATGAGCTGTTGCTCGCAGGGTTAAGATTTTATACGGTTGAGCTGATGTCCGCAATATCTTAATGATTGCTTTACCTTTATCAAATTATTGCACTGTGGGCAAAACTTTACGATTGTAGCAATTAAAAATTATTTTTAGGAAATGAATTTAGTTGAATATTCACGTAATATAAACTAGGATTAATTGCGCTTGTATAAGTTTACTTGAACAAAACTTCAAAAGAAGAAATTATAAGAACTAGTTGTTGTAGCAATACACATTTCTAATTAAATAGAGCCATGCTAATTGTAAATGTATTACTTGTAACGTGTTCCATGAAAAGTTTGAAAATAATTAATGCAATAAAACTCCACTTACGATGGTCTAGACAGACCATTCAACTTGCAATGTATAAACACATAACCTGAGTACACGTGAAATCGATAAATGGTGTTTTATATGTTGCAAATTCGTACGGAAATTAACAAGTTTTCTGTATTAGAAATTACTTGAGTCATGTCATACCATATTCGTGAAATATCCGGAGGTTTTGATACCTAAATTAACAACAGGGTAAAAGAGATATCGAACACTGTAAATTCTATACCACACACCTTAACATAATACGGACAACAAATTTTTAGAAGTATGTATTAATCCACGTTATTCTCTACAGAATATACGTATTAATAATCAGATAATAAGAGTTGGTAACAAGTTATTGTATGTTGGTCGGATGAACTTTTGTAAAACACGAGACCTAAATATATATATATATATATATTAATATAGAAATAAAAATAAATGAAACAGATGAAACATATCTAACATTAATGTGTATTAAAATTATAGATTTCTGTAGAAACCACAAGAAATAGTTTTGAGATTTCTCTAAAACTTTGTTATACAGTTCAGATTTTTTGTTCAAAAGTAGTTCAACTCGCAGTAAGTAGGAGAACCATCACCAGGAACAGGATGCGGTGCCCAGCATGAGCTACAAGGATGAGTTATTTACTTTTATCATTTAGAAATCACAATATCCACTCTCACAATCTCTCGTTACACAAAGCAGTTTATATCATATTTGTAGCGAGTATTATTCACAGCAGAAACACTGGAACAGTTCATATGTGAAGATAACGTGCTAACAAAATATACGTGTCATCATTTAATATATATAATTACATTTTAAATTATTTTAGATTCCATTCTTTTTTCTGTGCTATATTTATACTAATTAACAAATTCCCTTTGTTATTTTTGTGTAGAAGCCGCTAAACTTTGGTTTTAGGCTATTTTTATCATTCTGTACACTAATCGTACAGGGGAAAACAGTTTTTTTTTTCAAGTAATTGAATCTTATATGCACTTTTATCTACTACCATGTACACTATAAACTAAGACATAAATCAAATTTAAGTTATATTTTAAACACATATATATCTTTATAGTTTGTATAAACAATCACATAACAAGAAAAATCGGTTTAATGTCAGTACTAGTGATGGCGTAAAGAAGCAATGTTGCTAAGAAAAATTGAGGTAAACACGTGAAAAGTACGTACAAAAACTGTTTAATATCCCTGGAAACATCAAGGTATAGATAATTTAATGACTGTTTTTTTTTAGATAATTTTACATATTTTTGTTCAGTATCCATTCACCGCGTAGCATGTAAGAGAAACATCAGCTAGAATAAGATGCGATGGCCGGTACCAGGACAAGGCCTTACATGGATGAGTTACTTTTATAATTTAGAGATCTAAGTTGTCCTTCATAGTATCTCTTGTTACCCAAAGCAAAATACTTCCTAGTTTTAGCAAGTATTAATTACACCAAAAAACAGGAAAAGTTCAAATTTAATGATAATTAAGAATATTCTATTTTATTCATTTTTATATGTTTTAATTTTGTGGTTTTCGCTTTTCTTAGAAATTATTTAATCAATTAAATATTTGTGTAAATATAGATAAAACCTTGTCTTTGGCTCTCTTTAATTCTGACTTTATCCAAAGCGTGCAGAAAAAATCAATTCAGAACTTAGCAATTCCATGTACCAAATCTCAGTAACACTTTGTATTTGCTCATACATAGGTATCTGCTAAATATTTCAAAATTTATAAGGAGAAATATTTCATTAATTCTATATATTTTACATTTTTCTGGAAATTTCCAGTAGGCTAAATATTTACCTTGAGTTTAAAAACAGTTTATGCTAGGTGTTTATGTATAAAACTACTAACAGAATTATGTTTATTTAATATATTTCAAATTTGTTTGAACTGTCATAACCATTTTTGAGAGAAATATGGACTGTGATGTTCAAGTGATTCTATTAGTTAATGATTTTAACACCAGATGTCTCTCTTACACTATAAGAAATAAGATGTAGTCAATTAAAGTGATAAAGTAATAAAAATAACATACTAGATTGCAATGTCACTTTCAAAATTCTACTTTCTACATCCTAGAATGAGTCGTTGTGGTGAAAAATGCCTCAGCTAAAAATGAAAGAGGAGTCTGCAGAATTAAACCATTACCAAAGTGATTTTAGTCAACATCTTGGTTACAATTAGAGTTAAATAACAGCAGTATTAAATCTCCAGAACTCGCCAGAGAATTAAACTTTCTTTTCTTTAGGTAGTCTAAGTCAGCATTTAAGGTCGATAATCTTTAGGCAATTTTAGGTGTACGATTACTTGAATTTAATAACTTGTACATGCAACGAGTAAATGTGTCATTTAGATTTGAAAATCTGAAATTAAAATTTGTTCTTGCAAATTAAAGGTTATGAACGGTTTCGAGTACTGTACTGTTCTATTTCGGGGAATGAATTAGTTCAAATGTAAATTAGATTGAGCATGTATTTATAGAAAGAGACTGTTCTCATATTACTATTTAAAACAAGAACATTCCTCAGTTTAAAAATGCTCAGAGACCCTCCAGTCATTAAACATGTATTATTTCAAAATGACTTTATTTACAAGGAGGTTGGATTACGCCACACCAGGTGTCACAAGAAGCTTAACTGAAATTCCATGCACTATTTAAAGTCTACAGCTCATTTTATTGTGTAGATGTCTGGAAGACAGTTTTACATTCTCCAGAAGATCCAAGAAGAAACTGTTCAGCCTACTGAGTAAAAGGCTTCAGTAACGCTCAGACAAATTCCCTCGATGGAAATGCACCACCATAGAACTGGTTCTTCTCTACGGAAAACGATTGATAAAAGATTTTATTCTTAATTCTGCAGATGATCCGTTTCGAGATAACAACCGGATACATTCAACTGTTCCCATTGTGTTAGGTTTTACACATGGGTTTAAATAAAAACAGTTACGTTCAGTTAGTAACGTTACCAGTTACTACTAATAAAAATTGCGCTAAAATAGTATATGTGGAATCGGGAGTCAATGTCTGTCAGAAGAGATCAAAAGAGTATACAGAAATAGAGCATTTTTCAAAGCTGATTTCGAGTTATAAATGGTCAATAGTAGTTAAGAGTCAAATGTTCATTGCAGCGAATGTTGAATTAAATAGCAATTCAATAAACTATGCTAAAACTGAGATTTTCTTACAACATTCCCCTCAAACAGCAATGTATTTGTTCTTTCCCATTCATTCATCACCAAATACTCCCACTTCAATCCGGTACCATTCTAATGATCATAATGTCTTCACATTTTATATTCAAATCTCGTCTAAAGTATGTGATAAATGTGAAAATAAGCAGCGGTTCAAACAAGTTGTATATATTTTGAGCGTTTGGGAATTTTGTATACCAAATTTATATCTGCTGATCAGATGAACTCAAGCCTGCGAGAGCAAACTTTAACAGTTTAATAAATCGTGATTCGTTTAATAATGTACTTTAATAAATCGTGGACCTGTTTCATGCAGTGCGGTCGTTCTGCCAGCCTCAGTACGAGCCTATTGATCAATGCACATTTTTACATACAATATAAATATGTTTTCAAATATCTAGAGGCTCGGGAGAGTCAACAGTTGCTAACTTTTGAAAACATGCCTGCACGGCTCTCTGAACTTTAAATTTACTTGGAATGAATGTTTTTACAATTTTAACATTAAAAAATCGTGTGTTCGGGCAGGTACTACTCCTCAAAACCAGTCCGTTAGTAGAGTAGTATTTGGCTAAGGACCTCTACACATGAACGCCTGATACTCGTGATCAGCCAGTCCCAGAGGGAGGAAAAAGCTGGGAGCTCTCAGAGTCTAGAAACTCCCCTAAAACTGGAAGCTGACCGGGGCCAGAAGCACTCATATTTCGAGTGTTTACATTATTTAAGAGTTAGATTAATGTAAATTCTAGAGGATTTTAAGAAACGAGGAAGTATAGTGAATTAAGTTTTCTAATGTACGCGTCTTTTTAACTGCAAAGAAAATCTGCCCAATCTTGTGAGGAAGAAGATCCAGTATCCGGTATTTGGTAGGTATATGAGCTGTGACAATACTTGAGTGACCACAAGAAATATGTTAGTAGGGCAGAAATACGTATAAGTAAACCTTTTTGAGTGGTATAAAATCTCGAGGGTTGTACATTCTTTCTGATTTTGTTAGCAATCAGAGAATTTAAGTATTCATCAAACATGTCTTATTAATTTTAAAATGATCTACTTTATCTTCTCACAATAAACTAACGTATCCCACAGGATGAACCACTGGCCTATGAGAAGATCTTATTATACATGACAAGGAGGAGAATAAAAAAATACAAGGGCGGTGTATATTGAATAGGTGCGGTCACACTCAGATTTTGAACGTACAGTACTGTAACTCTATCTCAGTTCCAAAGTCTAAAATCGTATACCGTGCGGCGATTACCTCTGTCAGTGCTCCTCATTTTATTTTTATTTTTTAATCATAACAGTGACGCTCAATGCAAATTTTGTCTGTACGCCAGTTCGTTTTCTAGATGTAGGCAGAAATGCAAATAGCTGTACAGCCAGTGAGAAATATGTAAATACAGGCATAGAAACAGAAATTTTAATTCACAAAGAGTAATTCGGTTAAAGCAGTTTAACCAGTACGAAATGAAAAGTTTCATCTCCGTAAGAAAAACCATCGGGAAATAGTTTTACTGTATGTATAATTTTATAATTTTACACAGATATATCACGCCATGCACTAGTGCTTAAAATTGGAAAACGGAAGGAACCTCTTATAATATTGTCATTACAGCACATTGTAAGTCAAAAGTAATAAGTGGTTCATTGCTTTTATATATGTAGAGAATATTGAAAAAAATCAAATATAATTCTATATTTATATCTTATGGTCATGAGTTATAGATGTGAGAGAAAATCTAATTCTTCTCATTAAAAGAGATAATACTTTTAGAGAATCCTTTACATCCTCCGCGGACATGGTCAAAGGCCTCTTTAAGCCCAAAATCAAGAATATAATATTGAATCATTTTAACCTTTTCTGATATGTTTATATTTATACTGAGAAATATATTATAAATTTTTAATATTTGTTAAAGTTCAACTTTAGATTAAAGCAATGAATATGTCACTGCCGTAACTTTCTTAGTAATAATAATAAAATTATAAGTAATTAAAGTGCAGGAGAGTAATTAATGTCAAACGTGCAATAAGTATGGAAAGTTAATTAAACTAGTGCTACTAGTGTTAGGGCAGTAGTTCGAAAATAGAAAAATTGGTTGTAAAAATAGTCTTCATTTTACCAGTCTTATACAAAATAGTTAAAAAAAAAAAATAAAAACCTTAAAAAATTGTATGAAATATATTTAATAACAAACAGATTATCCTTAGTTTTTCAAATAATTTGTTGTTTATTTAATACCATATCAAAAATTATTTTGTTTTTTATAAGGAACTGTATAATTGCAGTTAGAATGTATTGTAATGCAGACTATGTGAAATACATCAAAGCGAAAACTAAAATAAAGGGAAACAAGTGATACGTACATGACAGTGTAGATATTAATCCTTTTTGTAGTATCTATAGAAAAAACAAAGGACAGGTAATTTAATGTTCTCAATAAATGCAAAAGTGTTGTTTAGAAAAGTCGTTGAACTCATACCACGTTGATTTTGAGAAGCACGGCCAGAAACAAGTGCGATGGCCAAAAGTTTGATAAGGATAAAGGCTTTTTTCTTTAAATTTTTCTACACGCAGGACGTAACATATTACTAGGAAAACGATGGCAGAGACCAGGATCAAGACAAGTACTTTTGGATGAGTTAGTTTAATATTTTACAATTTAATGTTTTTTGTCTATTTTTAACCAAAGAAGTTTAAATCATAGTTTTAGGGATAAATAATTACGGAAAATAGTGAAACAATTTATATGAGTTACAACGCGTTTACAATAAACAGGATTTTTACAATGCGGAAGATTATGTTGATCAACAAGTAACTTATATTTTGGGAGCTAACAACACATGACATAAATCCATTCAGTACTCTAAGTGTACAAAAAGAATCAGTTTACATTCATTTTCCATAAATTGTCCAAATAATATAATATCACAATAATAATTTATCATATACATGATATTGTAAGACAAATAACAGAACTTGTTTGTCTATATCTGTATGGGTAATCAGATAACAAAAATAGGTTTAATGTTCGGTTTACTGTACACAAACACGTGAAGGTGAAAACCGAAATAAATAGAAACAGGTGAATCACATACAACAGCGTGAATTTTAAATATTGTTGTGATATCCATAGAAACAACAAAGGAGATATAATGCTATGTTAAAGTCGTTATACACGCAAGACGTGGAAGATCTGCACCAGAATTCATCCAGTACTATGGCAAAGACCAGGATCGAGACAATGACTTATAGATGAGTTGCTTTAATTATTTACAATTGTATGTTTTTCTCTAACCATTCTTCTTACCTAAAGTAGTTTAAATCTTAGATTTAGCGATTAATAATTACATAAAAACACATTGAAACAGTTCCGATGTAATAATGTAATTATTAACAGGATTTTAATCTGTAAGGAAATATAAAATTATTATATTGTTTTTGTTAGTGAATTTTATCTTAATCAACAAATAACTTTCTTACATTTTGTGGACAAACTGACAGAACCCCTGATGTATTGATTTAAATCCTTTAAGTACTATAAGTGTACAGAAAGAATCAGTTTACAATCACATTCAAATCACATCTAAATGTTTTTAGGTCCGTTCATACATATTTGATAAATAGTGTAAAGAATACTTAGAGAATTAGTTGGTTAAATATGCCAGAGAGACATCTTTCGGGCATTTTATAGTAGTGTAATATTAAAAATAATTTGATAATAGTTAACTCAAGTTGACTTAGGATTAAAATGAATAACATAATTACATTTACTTGTTTACACTGTAAAAATAAATAGGGATATTGTATAAATTAGAGGAGAAATACTGTCTATAAATTTTAAGTTATCTAATTAGTTGCTGAAATTACCACCAGAGCTCCTTATAAATTTGCAAGACTATTAAAGTAATATAGCTACAGAAATAACTAATTAGAACCCATTTTCGCCTTTATTAATTTTTTACAATTAATAATAATATTACCCTATTGCAATCCATATTATAATGAATCGTTGTAGAGAATATTTGTAAACATACTTTAAATAATTATAAGTCATATTGTGTTATGTAAATTTTTATGTTTTTGACTGCAATGTATATTTGTTTTAAACTCATTTTGTGGTTCATTATTAACCCGAAAATTAACGTGTATTTTTAATTAATCAGTTTACAACGCCCAAATCTTATAAGACCCGTTCATACATATTTGATAAAAAGTATTGATTACTTAAAGAATTATTTACTTAAATATGTCTAAGAGACATCTTTTAGTCATTTTATATCAGTGTAATGATGAAAAATTTTTAAAATTGTGAATTTAAGTTGACATAGGATTAAAATTCATAACTTAATTGTATTCGATTGCTTGCACTTAAAAGTTAAATAACGTTAATGTACAAATTTGAGGAGAAATATAGTCTATAATTGTTGATTAAATCAACCAATTATAGACTATATTTCTCCTCAAATTTGTACATTAACGTTATTTAACTTTTAAGTGCAAGCAATCGAATACAATTAAGTTATGAATTTTAATCCTATGTTCAACTTAAATTCACAATTTAAAAAATTTTTTCATTATTTACACTGATATAAAATGACTAAAAAGATGTCTCTTAAGACATATTTAAGTAAATAATTCTTTAAGTAATCGATACTTTTTATCAAATATATATGAACGGGTCTTGATAAAGATTTGGGCGTTGTAAACTGATTAATTAAAAATACACGTTAATTTTCGGGTTAATAATGAACCACCAATAATGAGTTTAAACAAATATACATTGCAGTCAAAATCATAAAAGTTTACATAAAAACAATATGACTTATAGTTATTTAAAGTATGTTTACAAATATTCTCTACAACGATTCATTTTAATATGGATTGCAATAGGGTAATATTATTATTAATTGTAAAAATTTAATAAAGGCGAAAATGGGTTCTAATTAGTTATTTCTATAGCTATATTACTTTAATAGTCTTGCAAATTTATAAGAAGCTCTGGTTTGTTAATTTTCAGCAAGTAATTAGATAACTTAAAAATTTATAGACAGTATTTCTCCTCAAATTTATACAATATCCCTATTTCTTTTTTACAGTGTAAACAAGTAAATCTAATTATGTTACCATTCATTTTAATCCTAAGTTAACTTGAATTAACCTATTATCAAATTATTTTTAATATTACACTACTATAAAATGCCTGAAAGATGTCTCTTCTGGCATATTTAACCAACTAATTCTCTAAGTATTTTTTACACTATTTATCAAATATGTATGAATGGACCTAAAAACATTTAGATGTGATTTTGAATGTGATTGTAAACTGATTCTTTCTGTACACTTATAGTACTTAAAGGATTTAAATCAATACATCAGGGGTTCTTTCAGTTTGTCCACAAAATATAAGAAAGTTATTTGTTGATTAAGATAAAATTCACTAACAAAAAACAATATAGTAATTTTATATTTCCTTAAAGATTAAAATCCTGTTAATAATTACGTTATTACATCGGAACTGTTTCAATGTGTTTTTCTGTAATTTATTAATCGCTAAGTCTAAGATTTAAACTACTTTAGGTAAGAAGAATGGTTAGAGAAAAACATACAATTGTAAATAATTAAAGCAACTCATCTATAAGTCCTTGTCTCGACTCTGGTCTTTGCCATAGTACTGGATGAATTTCTGGTGCAGATCTTCCACGTCTTGCGTGTATAACGACTTTAACATAGCATTATATCTCCTTTGTTATTACTGTGGATATCACAACAATATTTAAAATCACGCTGTTTGTATATGATTCACCTGTTTCTATTTTATTTTGGTTTTCACCTTCACGTGTTTTTGTACAGTAAACCGAACATTAAACCTAATTTTTGTTATCTGATCACCCGTACAGATGTAGACAAACAAGTTCTGTTATTTGTCTTACAATATCGTGTATATGATAAATTATTATTGTTAATATTATTGTGATCTTATATTATTTGGACAATGTATGGAAAAATGAATGTAAAACTGATTCATTTTGTACACTTAGAGTACTGAATGGATTTATGTCATATGTTTTTAGCTCCCAAAATATAAGTTATTTGTTGATCAACATAATCTTCCGCATTGTAAAAATCCTGTTTATTGTAAACGCGTTGTAACTAATATAAATTGTTTCACTATTTTCCGTAATTATTTTATCCCTAAAAACTATGATTTAAACTTCTTTGGGTTAAAAATAGACAAAAAAACATTAAATTGTAAAATATTAAACTTACTCATCCAAAAAGTACTTGTCTTGATCCTGGTCTTTGCCATCGTTTTCCTAGTGATATGTTACGTCCTGCGTGTTGAAAAATTTAAAGAAAAAAGCCTTTATCCTTATCAAACTTTTGGCCATCGCACTTGTTTCTGGCCGTGCTTCTCAAAATCAACGTGGTATGAGTTCAAAGGACTTTTTCTAAACAAACACTTTTGCATTTATTGAGAACATTAAATTACCTGTCCTTTGTTTTTTTCTATAGAATACTACAAAAAGGATTAATATCTACACTGTCATGTACGTATCACCTGTTTCCCTTTATTTTAGTTTTTGCTTTGATGTATCTCACATAGTCTGCATTTACAATACATTCACACTGCAATTATACAGTTCCTTATAAGAAACAAAATAATTTTTGATATGGTATTAAATTAAACAACAAATTATTTGAAAAACTAAGGAGAATCTGTGTGTTATTAAATATATTTTCATACAATATTTAAGGTTTTTAATTTTTTTTTTATAACTATTTTTGTATAAGACTGGTAAAATGAAGACTATTTTTATAACCAAATTTTCTATTTTCGGAAACTACTGCCCTAACACTAGTAGCATTAGTTTAATTAACTTTCCATACCTTATTGCATGTTTGACATTAATTACTCTCCTGCACTTTAACTACTTATAATTTTATTATTATTACTAAGAAAGTTACGGCAGTGACATATTCATTGCTTTAATCTAAAGTTGAACTTTAACAAATATTAAAAATTTATAATATATTTTATCAGTATAAATATAAACATATCAGAAAAGGTTTAAAATGATTCAATATTATATACTTGATTTTGGGCTTAAAGAGGCCTTTGACCATGTCCGCGGAGGATGTAAAAGGATTCTCTAAAAGTATTATCTCTTTTAATGAGAAGAATTAGATTAGATTTTCTCTCCCATCTATAACTCATGACCATAAGATATAAATATAGAATTATATTTGATTTTTTTCAATATTCTCTACATACCGTATATTAAAAGCAATGAATCACTTATTACTTTTGACTTACAATGTGCTGTAATGACAATATTACAAGAGGTTCCTTCCGTTTTCCAATTTTAAGCACTAGTGCATGGCGTGGATATATCTGTGTAAAATTATAAAAATTATACATACAGTATAAACTATTTCCCGATGGTTTTTCTTATGGAGATGAAACTGTTCATTTCGTACTGGTTAAAAACTGCTTTAACCGAATTACTCTTTTTTAAATTAAAATTTCTGTTTTTTCTGCCTGTATTTACATATTTCTCACTGGCTGTACAGCTATTTGCATTTCTGCCTTACATCTAGAAAACGAACTGGCGTACAGACAAAATTTGCATTGAGCGTCACTGTTATGATTAAAAAATAAAAAAATAAAATGAGGAGCACTGATAGAGGTAATCGCCGCACGGTATACGATTTTAGACTTTGGAACTGAGATAGAGTTACAGTACTGTACGTTCAAAATCTGAGTGTGACCGCAACTATTCAATATACACCGCCCTTGTATTTTGTTTTATTCTCCTCCTTGTTATGTATAATAAGATCTTCTCATAGGCCAGTGGTCCATCCTGTGGGATACGTTAGTTTATTGTGAGAAGATAAAGTAGATCATTTTAAAATTAATAAGACATGTTTTAATACATACTTTAAATTCGCTGATTGCTAACAAAATCAGAAAGAATGTACAACCCTCGAGGTTTTATACCACTCAAAAAAGGTTTACTTATACGTATTTCTGCCCCTACTAACATATTTCTTGTGGTCACTCAAGTATTTTCACAGCTCATATATACCTACCAAATACCGGATACTGGATCTTCTTCCTCACTAAGATTGAGGCAGATTTTCTTTGCAGTTAAAAATACGCGTACATTAGAAAACTTAATTCACTTATACTTCCTCGTTTCTTAAAATCCTCTAGAATTTACATTAATCTAAACTCTTAAATAATGTAAAACACTCGAAATATGAGTGCTTCTGGCCCCGGTCAGCTTCCAGTTTTAGGGGAGTTTCTAGACTCTGAGAGCTCCCAGCTTTTTCCTCCCTCTGGGACTGGCTGATCACGAGTTCCAGGCGTTCATGTGTAGAGGTCCTTAGCCAAATACTACTCTACTAACGGGACTGGTCTTGAGGGAGTACCTTTCCCAAACACACTCGATTTTTTTAATGTTAAAATTGTAAAAAACATTCATTCCAAGTAAATTTAAAGTTCAGAGAGCCCGTGCAGGCATGTTTTCAAAAGTTAGCAACTGTTGACTTCTCCCGAGCCTCTAGATATTTGAAAACATATTTATAATGTATGTAAAAATGTGCATTGACCAATAGGCTCGTACGTACTGAGGCTGGCAGAACGACCGCACTGCATGAAACAGGTCCACGATTTATTAAAGTTTGCTCTCGCAGGCTTGAGTTTATCTGATCAGCAGATATAAATTTGGTATACAAAATTTCCAAACGCTCAAAATATATACAACTTGTTTTGAACCGCTGCTTATTTTCACATTTATCACATACTTTAGACGAGATTTGAATATAAAATGTGAAGACATTATGATCATTAGAATGGTACCGGATTGAAGTGGGAGTAGTATTTGGTGATGAATGAATGGGAAAGAACAAATACATTGCTGTTTGAGGGGAATGTTGTAAGAAAATCTCAGTTAGTTTTAGTATAGTTTATTGAATTGCTATTTAATTCAACATTCGCTGCAATGAACAATTTGACTCTTAACTACTATTGACCATATATAACTCGAAATCAGCTTTGAAAAATGCTCTATTTCTGTATACTCTTTTGATCTCTTCTGACAGACATTGACTCCCGATTCCACATATACTATTTTAGCGCAATTTTTATTAGTAGTAACTGGTAACGTTACTAACTGAATGTAACTGTTTTTATTTTAAACCCATGTGTAAAACCTAACACAATGGGAAACAGTTGTATGTATCCGGTTGTTATCTCGAAACGGATCATCTGTAGAATTAAGAATAAAATCTTTTATCAATCGTTTTTCCGTGGAGAAGAACCAGTTCTATGGTGGTGCATTTCCATCGAGGGAATTTTGCCTGAGCGTTACTGAAGCCTTTTACTCAGGTGGCTGAACAGTTTCTTCTTGGATCTTCTGGAGGATGTAAAAACTGTCTTCCAGACATCTACACAATAAAATGAGCTGTTAGACTTTAAATAGTGCATGGAATTTCAGTTAAGCTTTTTGTGACACCTGGTGTGGCGTAATCCAACCTCCTTGTAAATAAAGTCATTTTGAAATAATACATGTTTAATGACTGGAGGGTCTCTGAGCATTTTTAAACTGAGGAATGTTCTTGTTTTAAATAGTAATATGAGAACAGTCTCTTTCTATAAAGACATGCTCAATCCAAATTTACATTTAAACTAATTCATTCCCCGAAATAGAACAGTACAGTACTCGAAAACCGTTCATAACCTTTAATTTGCAAGAACAAATTTTAATTTCAGATTTTCAAATCTAAATGACACCTTTACTCGTTGCATGTACAAGTTATAAAATTCAAGTAATCGTACACCTAAAATTGCCTAAAGATTATCGACCTTAAATGCTGACTTAGAGTACCTAAAGAAAAGAAAGTTTAATTCTCTGGCGAGTTCTGGAGATTTAATACTGCTGTTATTTAACTCTAATTGTAACCAAGATGTTGACTAAAATCACTTTGGTAATGGTTTAATTCTGCAGAGTGCTCTTTCATTTTTCAGCCTGAGGCATTTTTCACCACAACGACTCATTCTAGGATGTAGAAAGTAGAATTTTGAAAGTGACATTGCAATCTAGTATGTTATTTATATTACTTTATCACTTTAATTGACTACATTTTATTTCTTATAGTGTAAGAGAGACATCTGGTGTTAAAATCATTAACTAATAGAATCACTTGAACATCACAGTCCATATTTCTCTCAAAAATGGTTATGACAGTTCAAACAAATTTGAAATATATTAAATAAACATAATTCTGTTAGTAGTTTTATACATAAACACCTAGCATAAAACTGTTTTAAACTCAAGGTGAATATTTAGCCTACTGGAAATTTCCAGAAAAATGTAAAAATTATATATAAATAATGAAATATTTCTCCTTATAAATTTTGAAATATTTTAGCAGATACCTATGTATGAGCAAATACAAAGTGTTACTGAGATTTGGTACATGGAATTGCTAAGTTCTGAATTGATTTTTTCTGCACGCTTTGGATAAAGTCAGAATTAAAGAGAGCCAAAGACAAGGTTTTATCTATATTTACACAAATATTTAATTGATTAAATAATTTCTAAGAAAAGCGAAAACCACAAAATTAAAACATATAAAAATGAATAAAATAGAATATTCTTAATTATCATTAAATTTGAACTTTTCCTGTTTTTTTGGTGTAATTAATACTTGCTAAAACTAGGAAGTATTTTGCTTTGGGTAACAAGAGATACTATGAAGGACAACTTAGATCTCTAAATTATAAAAGTAACTCATCCATGAAAGGCCTTGTCCTGGTACCGGCCATCGCATCTTATTCTAGCTGATGTTTCTCTTACATGCTACGCGGTGAATGGATACTGAACAAAAATATGTAAAATTATCTAAAAAAACAGTCAATAAATTATCTATACCTTGATGTTTCCAGGGATATTAAACAGTTTTTGTACGTACTTTTCACGTGTTTACCTCAATTTTTCTTAACAACATTGCTTCTTTACGCCATCACTAGTACTGACATTAAACCGATTTTTCTTGTTATGTGATTGTTTATACAATCTATAAAGATAAATATGTGTTTAAAATATAACTTAAATTTGATTTCTGTCTTAGTTTATAGTGTACATGATAGTAGATAAAAGTGCATATAAGATTCAATTACTTGAAAAAAAAATAACTGTTTTCCCCTGTACGATTAGTGTACAGAATGATAAAAAATAGCCTAAAACCAAAGTTTAGCGGCTTCTACACAAAAATAACAAAGGCAATTTGTTAATTAGTATAAATATAGTACAGAAAAAAGAATGGAATGTAAAATAATTTAAAATGTAATTATATATATTAAATGATGACACGTATTCTTTGTTAGCACGTTTATCTTCACATATGAACTGTTCCAGTGTTTCTGCTGTGAATAATACTCGCTACGAATATGATATAAAAACTGCTTTGTGTAACGAGAGATTGTGAGAGTGGATATTGTGATTTCTAAATGATAAAAATATATAACTCATCCTTGTAACTCATGCTGGGCACCGCATCCTGTTCCTGGTGATGGTTCTCCTACTTACTGCGAGTTGAACTACTTTTGAACAAAAAATCTGAACTGTATAACAAAGTTTTAGAGAAATCTCAAAACTTGTTCTTGTGGTTTCTACAGAAATCTATAATTTTAGTACACATTAATGTTAGATATGTTTCATCTGTTTCATTTATTTTTATTTCTATATTATTATAAATATATTTAGGTCTCGTGTTTTACAAAAGTTCATCCGACCAACATACAACAACTTGTTACCAACTCTTATTATCTGATTATTAATACGTGTATTCTGTAGAGAATAACGTGGATTAAAACATACTTCTAAAAATTTGTTGTCCGTATTATGTTAAGGTGTGTTGGTATAGAATTTACAGTGTTCGATATCTCTTTTACCCTGTTGTTAATTTACGTATCAAAACCTCCGGATATTTCACGAATATGGTATGACATGACTCAAGTAATTTCTAATAAAGAAAACTTGTTAATTTCCGTACGAATTTGCAACATACAAAACACCATTTATCGATTTCACGTGTACTCAGGTTATGTGTTTATACATTGCAAGTTGAATTGGTCTGTCTAGGACCATCGTAAGTGGAGTTTTATTGTATTAATTATTTTCAAAAATTCTCATGGAACACGTTACAAGTAATACATTTACAAATTAGCATGGCTCTATTTAATTACAAAATGTTTATTGCTACAACAACTAGTTCTTGTAATTTCTTCTTATGAAGTTTTTGTTCAAGTAAACTTATACAAGCGCAATTAATCCTAGTTTATATTACGTGAATATTCAACTAAATTCATTTCCTAAAAATAATTTTTAATTGCTACAATCGTAAAGTTTTGCCCACAGTGCAAATAATTTGATAAAGGTAAAGCAATCATTAAGATATTGCGGGACATCAGCTCAACTGTATAAAATCTTAACCCTGCGATCAACAGCTCATCTTTCGAATGGTAATTGGATATATACCGTATATCGTTACGTCTAATCACTTTTAATTTGATATACAATTAAATTTAATAGTTTTCTGCTTATTTTTAACAGTTTAGTTTTTAAATTTAATGTATCAAAGTGATTTTTGTAACCAAATAGTTTTATTCCAACGTCTAAAAAAGCCAACCTTACCTTTCATAGTATTGGAATTGAAATAGATTATTTTAAACTAGACCTTAATAAGCACTAACGAATCAAATTATTGTGTTTCTTTAAAACCTAAAAAAGTCTCTGTATACATTTATAAATACACTCGTTTAGTTTGCAACTTTTGAATTAATTGAATATCTGGTAAACAAGCGAAGGTACTACAACGAATGTGTAATAAGTCATATATTAACAATAACTTTGAACATTCACCACAATAAATTATAATTTATTTTTTACTCTATAAATAAAATTGTTATTAAAATCACATATAATAGTTCGTAGACAGTTTGTTGACATGTTTATTCATTCACTGTTTTGTCGATTTTATTATGGTTTGCATTTAAGAACAAAAAATATTTCCTAACGCCCAGCCAAATTCTTTCGATTGCCATGAACTAATATCAAACACAGTAACGCAGCTATTTTTGGAAACAGTTGATTCTATGAGTTTTGAGTCGAGCTCCGGTTTACCTTTATATTACGTGCAGCAAATTAAATAAACCGTCCCCCACACAAGCAATTCTTACGTACAAGAAAATCTTCCAAACATTTCACAGGTAAGGTGAGAAGGGATGGTTGAATGAGGAAGGCAGTCAATGTTGTGATCGTGTCAAAACGATGCGGGGTTCCGATTTAACTTTTTTCGTTTCCGTCGCCGATTATTTTTGGATCCCTTTAGACGAACATGATTCGAGTTTTAATACATTTGCAACAGCATCAGGTTTTTAAACGGTGCATTAAGAGGAAGGTAAACTGGAACTAAACTCAACATACACAATGAATCAGCTCTTCCCACCATATATCTGTGTTATGAAAGACTAGGTGCTCCATTCTGCTTTTAGATTGTGTCAGTCAACATCGTAGAGCGCTCAGTTGTGCACCTGATGAGACATGAAGATACTGGGTGCATTATGAAAATGATGACCATTTTCAGGAAAATATTAATTTATTCATTCGCTTGACAGAAATAGTATAAATACTTCAAGATAGTCTACTCCTACATCAACACTCCTGCGTAGACAATTCTGCCACGCTTGGAAAGCACCCTGGAACTCCTCGACTGGAATGCCTCTCAGTACTATCATAACTTCAGCTTGGAAGTTTTCCCACTGAATCCCAGTGCTTTCCTCTCAGCTCTCTCTTCAGTAAGCGGAACAAAAAATAGAGATATAACAGGGCTGTAAGGAGGCTGGACCACAACGAGGGTCTTGTTCTAGGTAGGGTAGACGGTAACGACGAATGACGTGTTTCTGGGGATATTGCTGTGGTGGAGCTTGAAGATGACTAATAACAGGCCAGGCGCGTTTGATCCAGCGTTTCAATCTCAAGCGCCTCCAGATAAAAGGCTGCGTTTACAGCTTTTCCTTACGGTACAAATACAAAATGGGACGATTCCTCGAGCGCCAAAGAAGACAAACAGCATTGTTTTTATACAATACTTTCTCATATTCACTTTTTGTGTTTGGGAGAGAATTCTGTGTGTCACTGGGAGCCCTGCCTTTTGGATTCTGGATTTAAATATGAACTGATGCAGTTGTATAAACTCACATTTCTATCGAAGATGTGTGCTGGGGTTATTCAGGCAATGGTTCACTCCGGCAGGGTGCACAGTATATATAGAAGAAAGATTAGCTGACACATTATTCTCCAAAACGATATATTATATTTTATCATGAAACAGAACTTTCAATAATATCAAATACAAAGAGGAATTTTAATATTTAAATGTATTATAATCTAATCAGGCATTTCCTAATACTGTATATTTACCCGTTATTACCTCTTGTACTGTGAAAGAGAGATCTAGCGTGAATTTAAGTGACTAATACAATGAGTTAAAACTCTTAAAACATAATTATGACACAATGTTTGGCATTGATTTTTTAAATTATTATATTATTATAAATAAAATTAGTTACAGTTTTTTTATATTAAAACGAAAAGCATAGATTAGTCTCAACTAATTACGATTATCTTGCTTACTAGAAATGCTAGAAAGATTGCTGTAAAACACAAGTTAGAAAATGTTTCTCATAAACAGATATATCTATTTTTGATTAAAACTACGTAAAAAACTCCAATTTATTTTGTTATTAGTATTAAACGGATTAATGTAACCATATTCTCCCTGAACTCTTTTGGGTACTGAGAGGATTATACACAGCACCAAACATAGATTAGCAGTTTTAAAACAATACACAGCAATGTATTTTCTTAAATATAATTGATTTGTACTTCTACTAGAACTACAGTACAAAAGAACTCTTCTAGTGTTTTGTGCTGTAAATAATGGCTAAAACTAGGATGTAAACTGATAAAAATGATAAAACATCAGCTTTTCAATATGTGTATATGTTTTCCTGTTTTACGGATAAGCCAGTCCCCTTTAAGCCTTATTCTGCCCTTCCTCGTTGGCCACTGGCTTGTGCGAGGATAATATTAAAGGTAGTAAGTGGAAGAGTTTATATAGTACAAGGTATTCAGTTTTGATAATAAGTGCAACGGTCACAGGCAGGATTCGACCCTGCGCTATCTCAGATCTGCTAACTCAGACTGAAATTTCAACGTCTACTTGTAAGCTGAAATGAAAGATTATACTACTTTGTTTTTAAAAACTCAGTTTGTAAAACCATGTTATAATTTCCAGCCTATAATATTTAGGTGTATATATTTTACAAGACTATTAGAAAACATATTTAATTTCACCTATATATTACACAGAATACATATCCTGTATTTTATCTGATTAGGTTACATTTCACCGTGAATATAGTAGGACTTTTTAAGTTATTGCAAATTGTTTATATAGATTTATGACAATAAACATTACTTTTTATGGAAATTTATCAGTTATTCTTAGTAACTTATCTAAAACAAAGATTCACTGTAGTCACAAAAACAAAAAAACTAAACGAAGCTACAATACTTATCATAATGTAAAATACGCTCTGCAATTGTCTCCAGAACGGTTTATTACATTTTGCCATGAAACATTTATTAGACCAAAAAGTTATTATTTACAGTAAACATTTAATATTTAAATATTAAAATGTAATCTAATAATTTGTGTATATTATAGTATCACTTCATTTCGTTTCTCTTGTGAAATGGATGATCTCTAATGTAACCTCAGCAACTAATTGAATACATCAAAAGATACAGACCATATTTATCTTCAAATATGCACAATACCGTTTTCATAATTATTGAGTTTACACAACTAAACGTAATTAACTTACGAACTGTAATCCTACGTCAACCAGCATTCACTAGTTTACATTTTTTACATATTTCTTAAATGATTTTAAATCTTTGGATAAAGACAATGTTAACTGATTCCTACTGTACACTTAGATTACTGAAAGGATAAAAGCACCTACTACTTTTACAAGTTATTAGTTTTTTTTATATTTGTCCACGAGGCAGACTAACTTTAATAGTTGATTATTTTAATCTTAAAGGAATAAATAAATGCATTGTACAATCCATAAAAGATTAAAATCCTGTTATTTGAAAACGGGTTATTTTTACAATTTAACCGTTTTACCGTCTTTGCCGGGATTATTAATCGATAAAACTTCCATGTAAGCTGATTTGTCTAAGATTAGTAGTAAGGGTAGAGAGTATAATTTACAAATAATTATGAGAAGCCAAGATGAGAAGTAACTCATCTATAAGTCCTTGTCTTGATGCTGGTCTTTGCCTTCTTACTCATGGTGGTGATTTCCTGACATCCTGCGTGTTAAACGATTTGAGGTATGAAAACGTCCTTGCCTTATCAAGAATTGTCTTCACACTTGTTCCTGGGCGTGCTTTTTCCAACCCAACGCAGTGTGAGTTCAGCAAATTTTCTAAACAACACTTTTGATTTTTTTTTGAAAAGTTTGAAATACATCTACTTTGCTGTCTCCATGGATATTAAAATTATATTAATATGTACTATGTTTTGTATGTTTCACCTGTTATTTTTTTTTTCTTGATACCTTCACTCGAGTGACGACTACCACTATCATTATACGGCTTCTTGTTATCAGATTACCCTTACACATATACTCGTACTATAGAGACAAACATCTTCCGTTGCCTGTCTTATATTACCGTGTACGTAATAAATTATAATAGTTTAGATCCAGTATCCAGGCACACTACTCGATATATCATCTTATTGCTTATTATTATGTGTGAAACTAAAATATACTACATAGATTTGATCAAAGTTTTCGCTTAGATAATCTAATTCAAGTACTCTAATTTACAGTGCATTTAAAATTAAATTATACAGTTATTTAGGTTAAAAAAGTTACGACATTAATAAGTTATTAAATAAACAATCACAAAATTTAAAATTAGGCGAGGGTTGAGGATTAGATATCGTTTCATTTTATTTTCAAACAGTTTGCGGTGGTTTGTCTGTAATTATTAACTTTTGTTATACGAGTAATTAAATGATGCCTAAAACCTTTTTCATAAGAAGTCTGCAATTCTTAAACCAATGCACGAACACCAGTAGGGTTGTCGTACTAGCTTTACTTGCTTTTCATACTTATTGCATAGTTGACATTGATTACTCTCCAGTAATTAAACTGATTATCAATTCATTATATCAAGAAAGTTATTGAATTGACATTTTATACTTTTTGAACGTTAAAAATATAAACTATGACTCATATTTAAATATATATTTGGTATTGCTTATTATAAGTATAACCATATTACATTGATAAAAAAGGAGCCGTTGTATACTTCATTTTTGGCTTTAAATGGCCTTTGACCACATCCGCACAGGACTTAAAGGCCACATATATAATATATTTTTACTGAGAAACCACTTCAATTAAGAAAACAAGCTTTAAGATATTATAAATTTAAAGTATTTAGCTTCTCTTGATTTTCAGATTAATTTTTAAATACAACTAAAAAGGTCTTTCACAAATTAGAGTGAAGTCATTTATCTAAAATGTTGTACGTATTGCTTTAAAAAAAAATGTAAAATTAATCTAATATATTTAGAAATTTTACATTCCAAACATAAATAAATAACATAGTAGAACTTCTTTAGTTCTAAAAATCCATAAAAGCTATAAAAACCTATGTAATGTTTTAAAATTTGTAATATTATGTTTTCAATGGATGAACATTGCTCGTTTGTACTCAATAGTTTTGTATACATTATTAGAAGACCTGACACGATATTTTAATTATATCCAATATAAAAGGAACGGTTTAGAAAATATATTATATCCAGAAACTTCCAATTGCATTTAGACAAATATAATAATAAATTGACTAATATTCATACCCTACACAATTTTATAGAAAGCAACATCCTTAGCTAAAGAATTTGATCTAAGATTGTGACCAATTCAAACACAGAGTATTTCATATTGTGGAAGTTTTATATGTCAACTAGCTTTATCAAACATGTCATTACTCATGGCTATGCATGACATTATTTTAATAAAAAACAGATACTCATAAATACTTTTTTTTCAATTCAATAATAGACCCTTCTAAAATATATATGATGGTCGCCGGAAGATATTTACGTCAGTTTATCCACTTTTGAATACTTATACTAAGTTGAAAAAGTAATGTTTTAGGGTCTTGAAGTTGAAGAGTATGCAGTAAGATCTATGGTTTTTTTTATATCAACAAAGTCATTAAGATTGTTTCTCAATATGGTTTTAAAATATACAATGCAATTGTAAGTATAAACCTTGTTCAATAAAGTTTTGTTCAAGGTTCCGTTTCAATAAGGATTATCTTTTACACTATTACGTCAGTGTATATGAACATTTAAAAGTGGTTTATCACTTTGAATTATACTATGTTCTCATAAAATATAAGTTATTACTTTTGTGGCATAAATGGTTGTATGGCCCTAAATATATTATATAAATATAGTAAAAGAAATTAAATTCTATACTTAAATTAAAATTAGGATACAAAATATCATTTCAAAACAGAAAAATAAAAACTGGCTTTACTATCTGTAAATACCTCGACACAAGAAATCAAAACTATTAATAGGTTAGTCATTATAACATAATAATATGGTTTAAGACTTTATTGAACCAAACCACTGAAGTATTAACAATGAGCTGTCTACAGATATTGAAATTGTTAACTGAAAACGCCTTGTATATATTTTACATGGTAAATTAGTACAAAATGTGCTCATGTCAGTTGCACAACTAGTAAATCAAAGCCTAAATACAAACTATTATTAGCTGTTTACTATTTAAGAGAAGTTAATTTCAACCGGCTAGTAAAAAAAAAGAAGTGTCAAAACATTTGGTTTGACTGATGTGGCGTGTTTTTAAATAAGCTACAAATAATGTAAGAAAATAATAATAGTACCTTATAGTTGTTTTAATGCAATTCATGCAACAAAATTGAGATTTAAGATTGACATGAGATTCCTAGTATGTAATTGATTTTAGTGGCCCAAATCCTGATGATAATATAATACATTTACTACTTAATCTATCATGTCAGTTTAAGAGAATGATAATCGACAAAGATTTGTTTTTGGTTTATATTTTTGTTTAGTATAAGTTAAATTACGGAATGACAACAATAAGGATAGTGTAATTCATTACGATTTGTGGCACAACCTTCATACGAGGCAACTATTCCATCACATAGTCTCATGGATCGTACTGAAATATTAAAGCAGTGGCTTTAGATATGTTCAAAAATGTTTAGGGCTGTAACTGCATTGACAGTCAGTTCTAGAATCCTATCAAAGTCTGTATTGACCAGTCAGATACATTGCTTGATGTTACTAAAGTTCACTTACACACAAACATTCAACCACCTGTAAAACGTTACAGCCACACCAAGTCAGGCCCAACCTTCCTTAATAGCGGTTTGAAATATATACTTTTCAGTGCAACCTCAAACCGAGTATTAGTGATAAACATTCCCGTTTTAAACAAATATCTATATATCTGTCAGCCAGACTTATAAAATACGATTATCTCTGTCTCTCTCTGTGACACATCAAGAATATAATGGTGTATAGTACTTGATATTTTGCATGCAACCTCAGCCTTTTACACGACACGTAGTAATCCGTACCTTGTTCTGAACTATCAAAGGAACTGTCTACGCAAAGCCGGGAGTGAGTCTCTGTGACACATCAAGAATATAATGTTGTATAGTACTTGATATTTTGCATGCAACCTCAGCCTTTTACACGACACGTAGTAATTGTACCTTGTTGTGAACTGTCAAAGGAACTTTTTATGCAGAGCCAGTAGTGGTACTCTTAGTTTAATATACTTTGTGAATAAAATACGTTCTATATCTATACGAATTTACTAACGCATGTCACTCGATTTGAGATGGTGTTAACTAGTATTGGCTACATTTATGTTCAAAAACCCAATGTGTTCAATAAAACAGAATAAAAATGGATAAAAGGAATCTTAAAATTACTATAAAAATCAATTTAAACAGATAACGTTAAACTGTGGAAAAAAGCTGGAAATACTTCGTACAATAATTATTTAAAACACGTTTTTTCATGCTATTTCACAAGATGATGCAAACTGTTTATAATTTTTTAAGAAAACATTTAATAATTGTTTTATAGTAAAACGTTTATAGTATTTATAAACTAATGTGTCTGAACTATAATAAATTCTCTTTATTATTAATAATAATTCTCTTTATTATTAATAATAATACTGTTTCTCCAACTTGAATGCTGAACACGCTACTCAATCTTAATTTCGTTAACATTAAAAGCAATGTAACATTAATACAGGTTTCTTTTTTAACCGTAAAGTATTATTATATATCCTTCTAAAAACAAAATAATGTATTTTTAGTGACATATCTAGCAGTCTATGTAGGGAAAGCATTTACATGTATATGTCTTATCTGGGATATGTATGTGACATGTCACATTATCATATCATGTGGTATTGCAGCAACTCTTGAATGTATTCGTATCACAGAATAACATACCTTGTAATATGTCAAGTTTTGCCAACCCACCTGTCATACATTTGTTATACTGTTATTATACTGTATTATGATAAATAACTTAATTTACTTTAAGCCGAGTTTAAGCACAATACGGTCAGATTTCAATGACTAGTTGTGTAATGTCAGGTTTACGGGAAAAATAATAAAAAGTTATTATCTAAACGATGTTTACAAGTATTTAATGGATGATTTGCGAATGATATTTTTCAGTGCCAAATGAAATATGACATCAATGACAGTATGAGTTTTCAGCCCCTGATAAATAATTTCATGATTTAAATTACAAAATTATTATTGAATAAATGTAATTTTATTTCAATATAGTTAACAAAAGATGAATTGAAAAGCTTACATTGCATCGGGCAATTGGCATGAGTATTTTTAGTAAATTTGTAACTTACTTAAAATTAACCAGTACTTTCAAAGGGACATAATATAAATATTCACTGCAGTCACAAAAAACTCGAAACTTACTTGAAACAATAGAACCTATCATTATTTAAATTATGTTCTCTAAGATTCTCCGCAACTATTCATTATATTTTTGGCATGAAACAGCAGTAAATTATTATCATAATGAAAATTAAATATATAAAGGTGATAATACATTAAATAGGTAATAATGTGTTTCCAAATTTTTTAAACTTAATTCGTCCATTTATTTTCTTTTGTGAAGTGGAAGAGAGTTCTGTTGGTATTCACTGTAACTGAATAAATTAAAAATATGTAGGCCATATTTGTACTCAAATCTGTGAATAGAGTTATAAGTAATTTAGTAATGAATTTTGATACTATGTCAGCTACTATAAAATGCCAGAAAGATATTTCCTAGTCATATTTAACAAAATAATTCACTTGTTAATCTTAACACGTTTAATCAAATATGCATGAATGGATCTTAAAACACTTGGATATTGTAAAAAAATAAGTGTAAACTGACTCATTCTGTACACCTAGAGTACTGAAAATACAAGTTCTTTCTGATTCCTACAAAACATACCAAATTTATTTTTTATCAAAATAATCATAACGAAACAAGAAAATAAACTCATTAAAAAATATCTTAAAGATTAAAATTATCTTAATTGTAAACGCGTACGTTAATAATTAAAAAAGGAACTTTTTATTGTTTTTTACTGTGATTATCAATCGCTAAAACTAGGTTGAAAACTTCTTTAAGTAATAAATAGTTAGAGAGAAAACTTTGAATCGTAAATAATTAAAGTAACTTATCTGTAAGTCCTTGTCTCGATCCTGATATTTGCCACAGTACTTCTGGTGTAGATATTCTAAGTCCTGTGTGTTGAGCAAGTTTGAACATCACACTAAACTACGGAAAGCGAACTGGTACTTCATAGGCTATAACCATCGCACCTGTCCTTTTCGAGCTTCTCCAACCTACCAGCGTGTGATTTTAACGTCTTTTTTAAAGAAAACTTGAATTTATCGAAAAAAAAATACTATATCTCACTTTTATTGTTTCCATGGAAATTTAAAAAAAACATTGATATATTCACAGATGTGTATATTTCACCTGTTTTTTTTTGTCCCCTCGCATGCTTGTTTACACCTCGACTACTTCTAGCACTCTTATTACATGCTTATCTAAGCATACACTTATTGTAGAAACAAATATGAGATAGCACTTTCCACATAAGCTTCAGAAATTGAACCAATTTTGTGTTACATCATTTCGGATTTATTATATATAAAGAGAGTTCAAGTTGGTTTGGAGACAATTATATATTATAATATGAGTCACTTATAATTATATTATATGTTTGTTAAAAATATACCAAACCTATATTGGAGATTAGGCAATACACGCTGCATACAAAGTAAAATATTCAAGATAATATATAACACTATACTTGGCTCCTTATATAACGTTTCCTTAGAGTATGATGACGTAAAATTGACTTCATTGATCCAAAGTTAAATACAACACAAGGAAGGAAGGGAGAGGAAGATATATTATATGCAATATAATTAAACTTCTAACTAAAATCAAGTTTAAAAATATAGTTGGAATTAAACATGTATTGTGAAACATCTTAGTCGGTGTCTTTTTCCTACCGCTTCCCAAATCGACACGTGACTGGAATAAATCATCTCAAGTACCGTATCTGCGACAGACTACAAATCACGTGACAAAAACTTCAACTTGGCATTATTTATACTCTTAATTCTTCAAGTTTTATAATTACTTGGAAAGATTTTTTTTTCAGAATAGATCAATGTTCTCAAACTGTGCTGTAATACGTAGTTACAATTTAGGACACTTTAAATCCTATTGTAATAATGTGTGCGTAATGACAATTTTCAAAAATCGTACATGAGATGTATTCCACCATACACGTTTTATTTGAAATGTATTTATTTTTTATTTATAAAAGCAATTTGCAACAAACTTAAGTTTGGCTTATAGCATGTGGTTGGCTTTTTAAATAGTCTCCTGTAATATACAAGTAAACCAATTTAGAAATTGTACTAAAAAGTTTGAAAATCCAACCTTATGCAATGGTAAGAAAAGTGTTCTCAAATGAAAAAAAACTCACTTTTAGAAAACTAAGTAAGCATCAGTAAGGCTTCGGCTGTATTCTACCAAAGCAAAGGTCCCCTAATAGTTTCTTGCCCTATAAGACGGACTAATATCCTCTTCCTCAAACATTTCATTAATTATATTTATATTCAGTGCTCTCAGAAGTTTTTACATATCTGAGTTAAAGCTTAAGCTTTTTTGGTTTACTGCAAGCTAGTTTTTTCAATATTTTCCAAGCCATAAGCCTCGTTGCTACTATGTTTTACTTTACTTTGGAATTTATCGTTAAAAGTACAAATTAACATATTCAATATGTTAATGTACACAAAATAATAAATACCGTTTTCTGAATAACAGTCCATATATAATAATTGAATGACTTATTTATTGATGAAATAAAAATTAATAATTTTGCAATAGATTTCAAGCTGAATGAAGAGCTAATCCATTAATGAAATAAAGACCCTTGAATTCTTTAACGTATGAAAATATAAAACTTCTTGCTTCACACTGATGCAATGCGTAGTGATCTATTTTGTAACGTCGTCGGAAATATAATAAATTGTTCAAAATTATAGGTTATTATCTAATAGTACACAATGACACAGTAAAATTCTCCGTGGATCAATCCTCTTTCGTATTTGTAACTGCACACGCCAATTATCAATCATCATCCGAGAAATAAAGATAAATATGTACAATGCCAATGACAACGTTCTGCTGCTAAGATTACCAGTGCACCAGCAACAGCAGGATGTCAATTGTTTCGAGTGATCCATAGTTTCAATCATATTATATTGTATTTTAAGTATGAGAATTTTTTGTTATAAGAAAGAAATTTCCATATTTTGAAATATGTTTTCATCAAGAAAATATTACAATATAAGCTCAACTCAATACTCGGAGGTGACTCTGACAGCTGTCGGTGGTTCAAGAGTTAAAGTGATACTGAATATAAAAACGTACGCTTAACATTTCGTAAAACAGAAAAAAAAGTTAACTTATTTCATAGTACCAAATTACAAGGAAATGGATACCAGTAAATAAAGCTTAGTTAGCCTTTCTGCCTGGGAATAAATTATAAACAAAAACTGTTTCACCAGAAGTGTTCAGTATGTGAAACTGCAATACTGTTTTTAATTGTCTATAAAATGAAGATCAGAACCAAATTGATGTTATCAATAATTATACAATGCGTTAATAATATTATTTGCAAGAAGATGTCGAATTTTACACAGGATTACTACTTAAGAACACAGCTCGCAGAAATTCGGTGAAAAAAGTGTTCTGTGTGATAATCGTTTTATCGGAACACCCAGTGCCATAATTTGTGAAATTGTTCCAATAATCTTATTTAACTGATAAAACACTAGAACCTCTACATTTTAAACGTAGAATTAATTTTACAATTTTAAATATTTAGGTGTCTGATAATTACTATTAGGAACTTTCGAAATTGTTATTAGGATATTACTATACAGGGCATTATTTATAACATAAAAAAACACAAGATAGATGTTGACAAATGTAAATGCACAACCGAATTATTTTGAGTCTCCTAATAAATAGGAAGTTTAATTCAATAGTAAAACTTTAATCCAATAATCTATTAAAAATTTAGATTGTTTTCTAAATTTACTGAACCTCATGATCCAGATATCCTGATGAGGGTTGGTTCAACTCTGCACACATTTTCTTCTATATATTCATGTTTCGCTTTTGCACTGTCAAACAAGTACATTATGCGCCAATATAATCAGTACTGACTTTGTAACGCATCGCATGCATGTAAAAAACATTTTCAGGTGATCTTATTACATGTTCTAAAAGGGTTTAAACAATACATAAGATAAGGATTTTGGAGCATCCTGGTTAAAAAAAGCAATATTTAATAATACATTTTGTTGAAGTTAGATAATAAAATATATTCTTTTTAAAATTTCGTTAATAAAATTATTTAGTAAGATTATTTCATTATTATTAAATAAGACAATAAAAGGCAAATGTATACAACAATAATTTAACTCCAGATTATGGAAAAATTTTAAGTGTTTCTTAGTATAAATTATAATTACTTATAAAACATTAATAGCTAAGTTAACAGCTACTCAAAACTTTTTATTGCGTATAATTCTTAAAAAATCTAAACTATCCAGCTCTTTTCCTTTGTACCAGCAGTTGCTTATTTTAATTATCCAGCATATTTTTATTTTTTAAGTCCTGAGATTGTTTTTTTTTTCATATCGGAAATAGAGCAAATATTATTCCAAATAATCTTTACAGTACGAGAAGTTTTGAAAGTAAATATTTTAAACTGCCAAAAGTAAATAAATTCATTTTCCATTATTCCTTTAAATACTTGGGTTCGAAAGTTTTTTAATCAACTTCCGCTTCACATAAAAAATTAAACTAATGAAACATATGTTTCCTAGATGGCAATCACTTTGGTTTATTGGCAACAGAACATAGGGTACCTCAAAAGCTTCTTAGTGAAGCAGTTTATATTTATATTCCATACAAACACTATTTAAATGTTTACACAATTATATTCTCTATACTTTAAATTATGTATTATACTTTTTAAATATAATTACTTTAAATCAGATGTTACAGCGGGCGGATAAAGACTATCAAATAATGTTATACTGTTATGATTCCTATTTGTAATGTTTATATTTTTTACAACACTGGTCACACAACTTGCCACAAGTGGCCACAGTTTAATTTCTCAAACGTATATATGTATGTATTGCCATGTTTTTTTATTAAGATAAATAAAATCCATTTATTCATATTCATAATGGGTGTTTAATACATATATCTAGTTAAAAATGTCTTTATATAATTAGCGAAGCTTTAAAATTGCTGATATTGTTTATATGAATATATTTACTCCGATTCAAATATTTATCAGGTTTGATAAATAATATATTCTGGTAAGTAATATACATAAATAAACTGTGAGAAGTTCAAATTCGATACTTTTTTATTTCATATTTGTGTGAACAAAGCATTTTTCCATACACGTATATAATACAAATACCATTTCGGCAATGCAATATAGGAACTATCGCAATAATAAGAGAATGAACTTGTAACTCTCCCCCAGTTGATAGAGTTTCTGCATTCTCTACTTGCTTTTAGCTTTATTCTCTTATGCTAAGTGCTTTTCGGATATCTAACAAGTGCTTTTCCGGATATCTACCAAGTGTCTTTCCGGATATCTACCAAGTGTCTTTCCGGATATCTAACCAGAATCCTTTCGAATAAATTCCCACTTTAGCACCGTTGTAAACATTTCAAAGTAATTATATATCTAGGTAGTAGACTAGTATGCCACATCACGTGACTAACAGGATTCGTAGAGGTTGTGCACAATGTATATGTATAACTCGTTTAATTAACAAAGTGTCCTCCGGGAAAATACACACAGACAATCATAGAAAATATTCATTGACATAAAAACTATGTTCATCCGAAATTCCATGATAGAACAGGTACCATCACAAGACATATTTCTGTTTATTATATAAACATTAAGTTTCCTACAAATTTTAATTTAATGGATGGAATCCGTCTTAACTTACTGTATCTTGCCGCCACATTGTAGACTCAAATTTAGGTTCAAGAAGTTAACGTGTAAAGTATTGTAACTTCGTCTAACATGGTTACATCAAAATTAACTTGGACGTAAGATCGGTATTGACAATTTTGGATGCCACCATTTTATTTAAGATTATATCTCTCTGAGATATATTTAGCGCATGATGTTCCAATAATAAAGAAGACCTTTAAACTTGTATGCACGTCGACTTATTCTTACATTTAAGATTTTCCATCGATTGTGGTGAAGTGGTGAAGAGCGATTGATTAGTTCAAAAAGTTAATTTTATGCCATATGTCACTGTACAATTGTTTTGCGTTTGTACGTTTACAAGTACAGAAGATATCAGAACTTTTGAAGACTCTTCAGGACTCATTTATAGATTGGTCCATTTTCAAGTTGAGAAGAATGGTAAGCTTCGCTAAAGGTCAGCTAATTTTTCATTTTTAATATAACATTCATAGAATATAATATGGAAATATAAGCTCTCAGAGCTTAAATTAATGCCTATCAAATATTAAGGGTTCAAAGTGTCACATTTTCCAGTATAAGACATAAGTAAACTACATGTTACATTTGAGTTTTATATCATGTGTGTTATATCAATACAAATTGATTTCAAGAATAAGTTTATTTTATATAAATTATATAATATTTTATATAAACCTCATAAATTGTATAAGGTTTTTGTTTTAAAACAAAAAAGAAGCACAGTCAATGAAGCCTACTAATAACTTTAAAGAAAACTAGATCCAATGAAATTTTAAAGCTCTTATACGAGTTATCGTTTTCTTGTATGGCCATCAAACAGAAATGTCGTTACCTTTCTCGTAACCTTTCATTTCAAAATGAACAAGAAGGGCTAAATGTCAAAGGATCAGAACATAAAGTACAATCATGTTTCTACATGTGCTCTGTTCGCATTCGTAATGGAACTTGTGACGATTTTTGATTACAACTCTTTTTACTCTCGTACGACTAATTTTAAATCAAACAATGGGTTATGACATACGAAATTTTATTTTTGTACATAATACATGTTCAGATAAATCGTACTACCTCAAGTAATAGATTATTTTAATTGGAAACCTTATTTTTAATTTATTTGGGAAGTATAGTATTTTGTATACTATCAGGAAATTTTAATAATGCGTGTTATGATTGTCATGGATATAATAATGAGTGAAGTGTGGTAGTAATATAAAGTAGAGAGGACGAAAGGTTGAATGCTCCCAATATCATGGTGTTGAAATTTGATATGATAACTCTCAGTTTGTTAACAAATTTATTTAATCTTTAATTTTATCGTGTTATATTGTTTTATATAAAATATTCTTTAATTCCCAGTCCATTCCCATGAAGGGACATTCACCATCATTGAACTCGGTGTTGCCTGTATATACATTAAGCTTCGATAAAAATGTTCTACAACTGACAGACAGACAGACAGTAATTATATTTTGTACATCCCCTCGAGTAATGTATTGCACTTTCATTTATTAAAATGAATTGGATTCACGAGGAATAAAGTCCAGCAACTCGCAGAAACAAGCAGGCATGCTAGTTCAATTTAATAGGAGATACGAAGACATATTATTTCAAACTGATTTAATATTCCGTGAGTATGCACGCAAAGATTGACATTTTTATCCTTGTAAAAATACAGCTACTTATATAACAAACACCTGAGCCAACTTAATCTTTATTTCTGATCGTTAGTGAAGCCTATTAAAGGCGGGAGAATTTGTAGTTATATCTTGAGAGTGAACTGACTTATAACTTGTTCTGAAGAGCTTAATTCTTTATAAGGAGCATAGGAGTTGAATCATAATGCATGTTATTACGTGGGATTCTCCAGATTGTGTGAACATGTTTACATTATTTTAATAGTTGTCCAATATGACAACAATGAAATCTTTAAATATTTAATTTCCCAACAAATTGTGTAAGTTTACGGGGCTTAGTATTTGACTTGTAACATTTTTATTGACCTCGACTATCCGTAAGTGTTTCGATAAAAATGTGTCAGTAACAATTGCTCTTTGTCTGCTGGAGTTTTAAAGATTTCTTTTCTTTGTGATGTTTGTCTGACTGTGCAGGAAACATCAAGCATAAAATGTTCTACAGGGCATCAAAATTTGCATGTATCCACAATGGTCTATTACACATTTCATTATATATGACGAGTGGTATATTACACATTGTAATAGTATTGAAGAACATGATTTTACTGTGAACGGTGCTCGGAGAGTAGTAGTTAAGGTTCAGCGTGCATTGGGTAATTATCATATTAACGGCCGGGGCGGAAAAATACGAATTTTGCGTTAAAAACTTATTGGAATCGTCATATAGAACAAAAAAGTATAGGGTTTGATGGGGTGGAAATGAGAAATAACGAAGTTCTAGAAAATGAAAAATTAAATAACTTTTCAGTAATATCTCCATGTTCTACATCCACGTCTAGCGTCACGTGACCTTTTGTGGCCAATGATTGAACCTCGTGATGACGTCACCGGTTGCGCCGCCATCTTTGCAAACGTAAATGAAAAATAATACAGAAATGAGCAGAATTTTTATAAAAATAAATGTTTTTCTTAATTTCGAGAAAAAAATTAATTACGAGTGCCTCCGGCCCGTGCTGCCGAAAGGTGCTGCCGATGCCCGCGCTGATGTCAATAAAAGAAAAACATCCCTCGAGATAGTACCTATCAGTAAAATATAAAATACTAGAGGGGCTGATCAAAAATATAAATTGAAATGTAATGCAAAGGCAATTATGTAAAGTTAAAAAACTAAATAAATCATGAAAAACTCCAATATATAGATGGATCAGAGAACACATACCATTAGTGTGTTGGCGGATACAGCTGAGCAGCAGCAACAAAAAAGTCGTCTATCACAACGAAACGACAAAGTCTCCCGGTTTAAAAACACCACTCGACCGCACGACGAACACATACACTCATTTTTAAACATTCCATGTTCAATTAAAAAAGAGATAATTTCGTTTTGGTTAAAACGTAAACTCTTTACGTGCCCTACGAAACACTCCGACACACACAATTCACTAGGGTTGGTTGAACTAGTGGATGGTTGATTCATCATTGTAAACGCACTCACTCAATCCGACCTACTGAACACGATATCTTGTGTAGAACTGACCCATGCCCCGGAGAACTCAGATAACAGGTACGTTATCAGGCTGCTATCAGTCCCGGCCGCAGATAATATTCAAGTAAACAGATTATCCAGACACAGCACATGTAACAGGTATAGGCCTAGCCTGTAACCTAAATCAACTTTTACAATTAATAATAAATTCGAGAATAATATAATACAATAAATAATATTTTTCTATTAATAATAAATCTAAATGAATAGGAATTCAAACCGACAATTTAATTGCTTAGTTAATGTTATCATTCTCATATTTGAGAATAATCAAATTTCAATTCATTATGAAGCTTAGTTGTGCATGGTGACATAGCCCGTCACTGACAGTTTTGTAACCTCAAACATAAATCTCAAATGGTAAAGCGGCCATATTTAATAAAACTCGATAGTTTCTCATCAACATCAAAGAACAAAACTAAACACGGCAAAACGCGTGCCACGATTGGCTAACGTAAGGATTATTCTCATTGGAGGGTAGTGACCCCGCGGGAACGCAAACTCGTTTTCTGCGCACCGAATTCGAGTGGGTTGTCAGCAGAGGTAAAAGCGGATAATTTTTCGACCAGAAAAACGGAAAATTTCCGTTTTGAGGGGTATCACTTTTCCCTCTCTGCGCTACTGACGCGGAGTTTGGGGAAAGAGAGAGTCTTCTTCCTCGACCTCTTGATGATGTAGCACGTTGTGAAACAGTTTTCAATTATTAATCAGTCTTTTTTCAATGTGATCCAAATTTAAATTTTTCAATTATCTGTGAGGACCGCCGTGTCGCCATCATGGGATTTGGTGAATATGTTTAAGAGTATTTAAACCTTTTCGATCAACCTTTTAACTAATCAGACTCTAAATTTTAACTGCTAGGGAGTAGGGGTATTTTCTAATTAATTATTTTAAGCTAATTGGATTTTGTGTTGTAGGATGTTATTTTAAGCATAGCCATAATTTCATTTCATCAAAATCATGTTTCATTAGTATTAGTTTTTATTCAATAAATCTAAAATTTGTTTCTATCAAAATTTTATTTTCATTTTACCACACATAGCTGCCCTACGCCGCACCCATTGTAAAACGACCCTGTAAAGACAAAGAGTCTAAAGCTAATATATTTTTCACAAAACCTATCTTTTACTATTTATTTTAATGTAACGTAGCCGTTACAAATGGCACCCAGCAACGTGGGGCAGCTAAAAGTGGTTTAGCTTAATAATTGTGTAGGGGTTTTCTAATTTGAAATAGACTAAATCAAAATTTAAAAATGATGGATCAGAACTTAGAGAATATTGACAATTCGGACAGTAGTAGTGAGATGACGCTCGCGGAACTAGCTAATAGGCCTAGATCAGACAGCTCTTTGGCTAATGCGAATAATGTTGAAACGATGGTAGGCCTAGATAGAACTGATGCATATCAGCAATTGTTGTTTTTGATGACACAACTCAATGACAAATTTGATGGGTTAAATAACAAGATGGATGAGGTAAAAACCGATATTTATAACAAGATGGATGACCTAAAAACCGATATTTATAGCAAAATGGATGACGTTCAAACGGGCATGACACAAATTGAACAAAAATTTAACACAAAAATTGAGAACGTTCAAAGTGAATTTGAAGGGAGAGATTAAGGTTGTGGGGGAAGAAGTTGAAACTAAAATTGCTAAAGTCAATCAAAAATTCGATCAAGAGGTTTCACAGATTAGTTCTCGGGTTGATGAGATAGGAAATAAAATCGATACACATGCAACGGAGATACTGAGCATAAAAGATTATGTAGGGATGAGTGAAAATACTAAGGTAGGCCTAAACGGGGAAGAATATAAATCAAATTTAAAAGAGGAATCAGACCTACTAGTTGAGTCGAACAAAGTTCAGACCACTGTGAAAAGCGTAAAAATGGAGGGTAGCGGTCTTAATCAACAACCGGCTTGTAATATTATGGCGGAACTCTATTTGACCGAGTTTGATGAGGGTAATGATAGGACTCACCCTATGAATTTTTTGAAATTGGCTGAAAAATTTACTAATAGTAATCAAGAACACTGGGAAACAAAACTTTTGTATATTGTAAAATACTTGAAGGGGGAAGCATCTGAGTGGGCTCGGAGAAACATTGACAAATGGGAGAGTTTTGAACAATTTAAAAATGATTTCAAAAAGAGATTCTGGGGCATTACTAAACAAAAAGATTTTGAAAACAAATTGATGGGTAATGGGAATTTTTGTGAAGGTAAAACCGATTTGACAAACTATGTGCTTGGGTATTTTGACATAGCAAAGAAATTGGACAACCGGATGGATAACCTTACGTTTGTTGGCTTTATTTGTCGACATTTGCCGCCACACATAAGTGCCAGTCTGGCAATTCTACAATCCCTTGCTGGTAGGGAAGAACTAGAAGTAGTATTAAATCAGCTCAGTTATGTAAAGCCTTTCAAAAAAGAAAGTTTCAGGGATACATACAACATTAATCATGAAAATGGAAATAGACAAAAAACATACACAGGAAGGCCAACACAAAACTTTCATGACAGTACCCAAGGACAGCAGTATAGGCCAAATCATGAGAACAGGGCAGTAAATGCCACACAATTTTCTCATACCAACAATGGTAGGGCCAATCACACTAATGGGAATCATTTTGAAAGGAATCGGGAAAATAATAGGGGATACAACAGACCCGAGGGTTTCAGAACATTTCGAGGTAGGGGAAATTACAGGGGTGGACCAAATTACCGGGGGGGACACAACTATAGGAACAATTCAGAAAACTTTGATGGGCCTAGGGAAATTGAAAATGGTCAAGATTGACAACCAACAATTCCAGGGGAAATAACTCTGAACTTAAATTTTGACGAAAGACCAAAAATAAACAACTTTGAATTGATAGGCGATAGTCAGTTTTGTAGACTATCAAACAAAATTTTGCAAATGGATACAGTTAAAACCCCTGGTGGTAGAACATCAATAGGACTTTGTGTGGGGGGTCAAACGATTAAACAATTATATGAGCAGGTAAAAATACATTCATCAAGTTTATCTGAAAACCTAATGATTTTTATTGGTACAAATGACATTCTAAAAAATAATTCACTTGAGCAAATGAAAACTGACATGAAAGATTTAGTTGAATACCTAATAAATTGTAATAAGAAATTAATCATTTTGACTCTACCTCCAATTCCCAAAGTTGCCAAAGACATTGGTATCAGAGGAAAGGTTAAAGATTTTAACAGGTTCATACGGGCATTAGACAATGGGGATACAATCAAGATTAATCATGTCACACCACACTTTGTTGATCACAATGAGTTAGGGTGTAATTTAAAATATTTTGAACAAAACATCAACTTTGGGGGAAAAACATTTGCTGATTTGGTTCATCTGAATATTGGATGGGTTGAAACTTTTAAAAGAAAGCATTGATGAGTTTTTCAATCAAACTAATGAAGAGTTGAAAGGGGTTGTGCAAAGTAACCAGAATCAAATCATTATGGATCAAAATATGGCGGATGATTTTTTAGATGAAAGCAACTACAATGATGGAGTAATGCGTGATAGGGTTCAGTCTTTACCAGAAATTGATATTGGTATTGGAGGGGTAAAATACAAGTGTTTAGTAGATTTCAGGTAGTCAAGCATGTATAATGTCAGATGAATTCTATAAGAAAATAAAAAATCGAGTGGGGTACAACATTCCAGAGCTACCTGTTAGTAATCTGTCAATTGTAGGTGTTACAGGAGTCAGGTCCAAAAGAATAAATGTTCAAATAAGACTGGAGGTAAATATTGGTGAACAAGTTGTCCCAATAACCTTTTTAATTGTTCAAGGACTAAAAATTGAGTTGATACTTGGTTGTGACTTTTTCAGCAATCATAAAGCTGTACTAAACTTTGATACCAATACTTTATGCTATAGACATGACGGGAAATATCTAGAGACTAAATTAGTGTATAGAAATGGTGAAAGAATTTGTTGGGGGGTTAAGAATAATATATGTTGACAGAATTAACTTGTATAAAGATGAAAATGAAATAGACAATACTTTAGCAAATTTAAAACCATTTTTTGAACACAGATCAAATCAAGTAGGCCTAGAACAAAAAAATTACTAAGATCAAACATGAATCTGAATCAGAAGCAATAGAACAGAGGTTAGTAGACAGAATAAGTGAATTTAGAGGCAGATAATGTGAGTATTAAGGATGAGGAACTAGAATTATTAAGAGTAGTACTCTTTGAAAATAAAGAAGTTTTTTCGGATCAACCAGGGTGTGTCAAAGGATACACAGCAAAGCTGAATGTTAAAAGTGAAGTCCCATATATTGGCAAGTCTTATCCGGTTCCGTTTAGTAAAAGAAAATCTGTAGAGGAAGAATTAGAAAGACTGAAACAACAAGATATTATAGAAGAGTCAAATAGTCCTTTTTCTAATCCCTTAGTCTGTGTAGTAAAGAAAGATTTGAGTATAAGATTGTGCTTAGACAGTAGGAAATTAAATTCGTATCTTGTTCCGGATAGACAAAGTACAGAAACAACTGATGATATATTTCAAAAAATTTATGGGAGTTAAATATTTTACAACATTAGATTTAACGCAAGGGTTTTTCCAGATCAAACTCGATAAAGAATCTAGAAAATTTGTAGCTTTCACATTCAACGGAAAGAATTTGCAATTTAAGCGATTACCATTTGGTTTGAATGTAAGCACGGCTCATTTTACTAAAGCGATGAATAAAATTTTGGGCCATGAGTTTAGTAATTTCGTAACTTGTTACGTTGATGACATTCTAATTACGTCCAAAACTTTTTTGGAACATTTAGATCATATCGATAGAGTACTGAAAAGACTGCATGAGTGTGGAGTGACTGTTAAACTTAAAAAATCAGATTTTTTGAAACAGGAAGTAAAGTTTTTAGGTTTTGTTCTTAGTAAAGATGGGATAAAGATGGATGAGGATAAAGTTGAAAAGATAAAGAATTTTCCAACCCCAAAGAACTTAAAAGAACTGCAATCGTTTTTAGGTTTATGTAATTATTACAGAAAATTTCAGAATAAACCATTCAGATTTGACGGGTCAGTTTGGTGACATTTTGAGTTCTAAAAGTAAATGGTTTTGGGATAAGACAAAACAAAATCTGTTTGAGAAAATAAAAGAAACATTTTTAGACTCAGTTATGTTACATCATCCAAATTGGAGTAGGGCATTCTATTTAAGTACAGATGCATCAGACATCAGTGTGTCAGCCATTCTTTATCAAGTAAATGATCAGGGGGAACATGAAGTGATAAGTTTTGCAAGTAGGACTCTTTTTAGCAACAGAGAAAAAATTATAGCATAACAGAAAAAGAATTATTGGCTGTGGTCTTTGCTTGTAAAAAATTCCGATCTTATATTATTGGACATTTTCAAGTAATTGTTCGTTCAGACCACAAGGCATTATCTTTCCTTACAACCTGTAGGCTATCTCATGGTAGAATTTTGAGGTGGAGTTTGGCATTACAAGAATACAATCTCACTATTGAGTACATCAGCGGAAGGCAAAATATTCCCGCTGACATTCTTTCAAGAGTAACGGACGAAAATTATAAAAATCCAGTTGAAAGGAATTCGGTAATGGTTTTGCAAAATAAAATTGAAATTGAAGTTAGCGATAGGAAGATTAAACCAATGTTCAGAAATATAGGAGAAAAACAAAGGAGTGATGATAAATTTGGGCCTATCTTTACTAAATTGGATGGTAATGATTAACAAATAAAAGATCAATTTGTTATTCATAATGGAATACTTTTTAAGAAAGATTTAAATGATGGTGATAGTTTTAAAGTCTGTATACCAAAAGCAATTCAATCAGAATTAATTCAATTTACACATTTGAAATATGGTCATTTGGGGGGACATAAAATTTATTTAATACTAAGGGAATATTGTGTTTTTCCTAGGATGGAACTTTCAGTAAAGAATCAGTTAAAATGTTGTCAATTGTGTCAATGTGCCAAACACACCACTGTTAAATCAATAGGATTTTTACAACCAATAATTCCTAAAAAAATTGAAAGATATAATCTCAGTTGACTTGATAGGAGAATTGCCTGTAGGAAGAGGAGGTGTAAAATACATATTTGTTGTGTTAGATTTGTTTTCTAAATTTGTGAAGTTGTATCCGGTCAAAAGAGCTACTAGCCGAGTATTACTAAATAAATTGATCAATGAATACATACCTGAGGTAGGTGAGATAGGTAGTGTTTTGTCCGATCATGGCTCGCAGTTCACTAGTAATTTATGGTATAATACCCTTAGAGACTTAAACATTAAAACTATTCATAGTTCTGTTTGGCATCCAGCCTCAAATCCAGTTGAAAGGGCTAATAAGGAAATTACTAAAATATGCAGGATATACTGCCATGAGAAACATACTAAATGGCCATTAGTACTAAATTTCATTGAAAAGTGTTTTAAATCATTCCGTGCATGAGACCACGGAATAAAATTCCCGTTTGTTGAAACTAATGTTTGGTAGGAAAGATAGGAATTTTTTACAGGATATGGTTCAATTTCCCAAAGAGAAAAGAATGTTAGCTGATTATCCAGGTAAAATAAGATTAGTCAAAGATAGACTAGTTTCAAAAGGGGAAAAAAGGAAAAGAAAATTTGATAATAAGGTCAAACCAATTAGATTTAGTATAGGAGATGAAGTTCTAGTAAAAACACATTATCTGTCTGACAAACTTGACAAGAAAATTAAGAAGTTCTTTCTGCTTTATGAGGGCCCGTATAGGGTGTCACAAATAAAATTGGAAAACGCATATGTTGTGGTCAACGAAGATGGTGGTGTGATAGGAACATTTAATGTAACACAATTAAAAAAGTTTTATCGAAATTTGGTTTAGTTCAAACAAAGATGGGGGGTTAAAACAAAATGGGTTTCGTGATTTTTATTATTCCTTTGTAGCTTTTTCCCTTCGAAAGATAAAAAAGTCTTACAAAACAGAATAAAATGGCATGGCTGGATTTTGTACGATTTGACGGCCATGGGACAAATAAATGTCAAAAACCACATATCACACCACAGTTAGGTTTCTGGGTTGGTTAAACACAAAAAACATACAGTACTTGAAATATGATTTCAAGACAACAGTACAAGGTACATAATCACACACAGTTTATTGTTTCTGGGTTTGTAAATAGTTAAAAGTGTAAGATTCATAACAAATTATTAAATATGGTTGGATTGAATAGGAGAATGACATTCAAGTAAGGAAACAGTTTATTTAAATTGAAACTACAGTAAATTCTAAAGAAAAGAAAGAAGAAGAGAAAAGTAAAAGCACAAAAAGACTAATTAAAATATTCATTATTGAAATAATGTATTGTTTTTCTGATGAGTTTAGTTTATTTTGTTGTACGGATAAAATAATAATAATAATGAAGTAACATGGGGGGATACTGAGATGATAATAATAATAAAGCAAACTGGGGGGTATACTGGTATAAAAGTAATTTATTCTTAAAGTAAAATGTTAGAGGTAGGTCAAGTAGGCCTGTTTAATAGTTAATATGATAATGATAGATAGAGGGGTAGTGTAAAAATACACTGAACAAAGGCTAAAGGTGAAAGGATATATTGTGAATGGAGTGGATAAATAATAGTAGAGAATAGGAGTGGAAATTGAGAGGTTGGGAAACAATTTAAAAGTGGAATGGAAAATAGGAGTTACAGGATAATGTATGAAATAGAATTGAGCCAATAAAATAAATTCAAAAGTCAGTACTAAATTAATTAATTCAGAAGGGGGATGAATAAAAAGGAAATATATTAGGCTAGTAAATATTTGGTTTAATAATCATTTAATCAACTTATAATAATGAAGTGCAATGACACTTAAAAGGGATTTTACTGTGCGAAATGGGTATTTTATGGTATGAGGAAGTTAGGAGAATATTGTATTAAATGAATACAAATAAATGAGTGAGAAGAAAAGAATTCATCTAATATAAAAAAAATAAAACTCAAAACAAAGGGACAAAATTGTATTATTATGACTTGGGGGGTTGCAAAGGAATTTCATTAGTTAAAAAATTGGTAATTAATTAATGAAAGGTGATAACTATTAGATAGTGCGTTGAAGTAAAATAGTACAAACAAATAGGTAACAAGGAGGGTAAATAAAAATAAACTACAAAATAGACAGGTTATAATTATTATAACCTCGATTAAAATAAACAAAACAAAAATATTTAAATTATGCAAGATTATTACAAAGGATAAATAATTAAATACATTTTTACCATTTATTGTGTATAATTTCTAAAAAAAAAAGTACAAAACAAATTTTATAAACTGTGTGGAGAGATTGTTAGTTAATTATGAATGAATTTGTACTGTAAGATGAAAAATGCTGAGAATGAATTTTTATCTAGTAACAATAGTAGTAATAATTTATTTGAAAAAATAATGGTTCATATTTATGTTATGTTGATTGTTTTTGACTTAGTTGTAAGAATGTTTAATAAATAATGTAAGTACTATTTGTGAAAAACTTTAATTTTAAATATTAGGAAATGTTTAGTGTAAGATGTGAAAGTGAGTGCGCGAATATCACAGGCAAATCACAACAAATTAAATCACCAAAGCAACTGGACTTGGACACTTTTAAAGTCATGATGTGATTTTTATGAATCTACCACAAGTATGGACACTTTGAAGTCATGGTGTGCTTTTCTTTATGTCTGAAAATAAGTCTAAGGACACATAAGTTTGAAGAAGGTTTTGTCAGTGAAGATGAGAATAGTGTTTAAAATGGAACATTTTAAAAGCATTGGATGTGAGAGAAGTCAAAAACGTTTGGATCAATTCACTGCAATAATACAATTCACTTTGGAAACAAGTGATGAAATAAAAACTGTTCTCCCAGAAGGAAATAGAAATGTGGAAAGGCAAGAAACTTTTAATCAAATTCAACTTCCAAAGGTGATGTTAAATGAAGTAAATGTGGAAAGGCAAGAACTTTTAATCAAATTCAACTTCCAAAGGTGATGTTAAATGAAGTAAATATGGAAAGGCAAGAACTTTTTAATCAAATTCAACTTCCAAAGGTGATGATAAATGAAGTCAGACAGATAAAGCGCTGGGCCAATAAGTATAGAAGCTGTGATAACTCACCATGACTGTAAGTCTATGAACTAAGAGAGTAAACTGTGATAACTTAGCCTGTAGACAGTAGCAAAACTTAAACTTCACAAAATAATTTTAACTTTAAGTAAAAAATTTGTTCGTCAAGAAGCATGAAGAAAAATTTTTAATATTAGATTTAATTGACAGTTGTTTGTTCTTTGTTCTTCAATTTATTTGTTTTGTTGTTCGGATTGTTTAATATGTATATCTTTGTTATTTTAAATCATTCACTGTAAAAGTTTTAATGAGTAAAATTTTGTAATGAAAATTTTTAATTTTACCACAAAATTTGGGGGGTATCTGTAAACAGGTATAGGCCTAGCCTGTAACCTAAATCAACTTTTACAATTAATAATAAATTCGAGAATAATATAATACAATAAATAATATTTTTCTATTAATAATAAATCTAAATGAATAGGAATCCAAACCGACAATTTAATTGCTTAGTTAATGTTATCATTCTCATATTTGAGAATAATCAAATTTCAATTCATTATGAAGCTTAGTTGTGCATGGTGACATAGCCCGTCACTGACAGTTTTGTAACCTCAAACATAAATCTCAAATGGTTTAAAGCGGCCATATTTAATAAAACTCGATAGTTTCTCATCAACATCAAAGAACAAAACTAAAACACGGCAAAACGCGTGCCACGATTGGCTAACGTAAGGATTATTCTCATTGGAGGGTAGCGACCCCGCGGGAACGCAAACTCGTTTTCTGCGCACCGAATTCGAGTGGGTTGTCAGCAGAGGTAAAAGCGGATCATTTTTCGACCAGAAAAAAAACGGAAAATTTCCGTTTTGAGGGGTATCACTTTTCCCTCTCTGCGCTACTGACGCGGAGTTTGGGAAAGAGAGAGTCTTCTTCCTCGACCTCTTGATGATGTAGCACGTTGTGAAACAGTTTTCAAAATTTTTCAATTATTAATCAGTCTTTTTTCAATGTGATCCAAATTTAAATTTTTCAATTATCTGTGAGGACCGCCGTGTCGCCATCATGGGATTTGGTGAATATGTTTAAGAGTATTTAAACCTTTTCGATCAACCTTTTAACTAATCAGACTCTAAATTTTAACTGCTAGGGAGTAGGGGTATTTTCTAATTAATTATTTTAAGCTAATTGGATTTTGTGTTGTAGGATGTTATTTTAAGCATAGCCATAATTTCATTTCATCAAAATCATGTTTCATTAGTATTAGTTTTTATTCAATAAATCTAAAATTTGTTTCTATCAAAATTTTATTTTCATTTTACCACACATAGCTGCCCTACGCCGCACCCATTGTTAAAACGACCCTGTTAAAGACAAAGAGTCTAAAGCTAATATATTTTTCACAAAACCTATCTTGTTACAATTTATTATAATGTAACGTATCCGTTACACACACAAAACTGAAACATTAAAACATTAGGAACTTAACCACTTATCAATATACCCCCTAAAATCATGTTATTGTCATTTGCACCCCATAGTACTATATATATTTTTTGTTCAGGAGGGTGTGAGCAGAATACGTCGGTAACGTCAAATTCGTGATTTGCCGCCCCGGCGTTTAATCTTACTGGTACGGTGCATTGAAGATAAAACGCGTTTAATACCTAAACGAATGAACACATGGCACACGACACGGTAAAATGCAGAAGAATTAGCCATATTATAATTTATCTCTAATTTATAGTTTACGAAATATAACCATCTTGATTCACTGCACGAAATGCTTAATAGTAATTACATAAATTTTACAATGTATTGTATATTTGAATTCCCTATGAATAATAGTACTTAATAATACTCTACCACCTAGTTATGTAGTTGTTCCAAATAGTACCCCAGGAATCGTTTAGATAAAAATACGTAATTCCAGTATGTCCATAACACAGTTATATTACATAGATTTTACATTCTATTTACACAAAATATAAGCCATAATTATCCAATGACTGCCAGTTGGTTTATATATCAAATTACATATCACACATGCTCTGATAATATTAGAGAATTATCAGTGATAATTCCCGTCTATAATATGATTAGAAAACACATTTTAAAAAAAATCTACATCATAATCGATAAATCAATAAATAATCAGCTCAATCTTTCTAAAATTTACCAAACTTCCAAAAATATAAAACTAGTAAGCATTCGGTACTCTTCATAAATAAAACATCACACACTCATTGAGCTACTGAATAAAAAACATACCACACAATCTAGTTTTGTACTATTATACAATCCATTGAAGTTTTGTATACATTTTGTGCCTAGGTGAAGTTACCTTTAACCTATTAAATATATCTTAATTACATATTCTAATGAATACACAATTATCTCAATTAAATTGTGAACAATAATACTTATTATGTTTACATAAATAAACACATTACCTTATATACACATTTAAATAAGAGTTTGTTTAACTTTTAAATTCACGCTAAAACAAAAGAAATAAAATTTAAAAATAATTATAAGTGCGTTTTATAGCAATTATTTACGTAAATAGTGTAATAGATGGTGTTAAATGAAAAAAAATTATTGAATTTAACAAGCTTAATCTTTTAAGAATTTAAAAACTATGTCCATCTCTATTATAATAATTATTTAAATGTTCTTAATTAAAAGTATAAATCTCGGCAATTGCCGCTATAATTTTGCTACTTTTGCAAGAGTTTATTTGGTCCTGCAATTCTTTTGCTCTTAACGTTTCGTCTAGAAGTTTAGAAATTGATTTTTATTAGGAATGTCTGTGAAGGTTTAATTTTGACCTCTGGTGGTAGTTTCAGTAAGGTTTTGATGAAATCAACAATTATAGTATATATTTCTCCTCAAACTTGTGCAATATAGTTATTTAATTTTTAAGAGCAAGCAACTGACTATAATTAATTAAGATATGTCAGTTTAATCCTAAGTCAACTTTCATTCACTAATTTAAAATTTTTCAATGTAACACAGTTATAAAATGACTGGAAAGATGTCTCTTAGAATATTATATAAAAAATGCTTTAATTAATCAATACTTTTTATCAAATATGTATGAACAATGTGTATCTTATAAGATTTGGGCGTTGTAAACTGATTCATTAAAAATAAACGTTAATGTTCAGGTTATTAGTGAACCAAAATAACGAGTTTAAAACAAATATACATTGAGGGCAAAAACATAAAAATTTACGTAAAACAACATTACTTATAATTATTAAAAGTATGTTTACAAATATTCTCTACAACGATTGATTATAAATTGGCATGCAATAGGGTAATATTATTATTAATTGTGAAAATTTATTAAAGGCTAAAATGAATTATATTAAGATATTTATATGGCTATATTACTTCAATAGTGTTGTAAATTTAACAAGAGCTCTGGTGGTAATTTCAGCAACTAATTAGATAAGTTAAAATTTATAGACCTTATTTCTCCTCAAATTTGTACAATATGGCCTATTTATTTTTACAGTGTAAGCAAATAAATGATTTTAAGATATTAATTTTAATCCTACGCCAACTAGAATTCACTAATTTCAAAATACTTTTAATATTACACCACTATAAAATGCCTGAAAGATATCTGTCAGGCATATTTAACCAAGTAAGTCTCTAAGTAATCTTTACACTATTTATGAAATATACATGAAAGGACCTCAAAACATTTAGAGGCATGACGGCCTCGTCATCTCCTCTCTCCCGGACTGACATCACTCCACCTCTACCCGAGGAGATGAGAGATAAGATTCACCTTCGTCGCAGGACTGCGAAAGGAGTGTCAGCAGTCCCGATGTCCCCACGCCAAGCAGACCTTCAACCGCCAGGCCAGGAAGTGCTCTCGTCTCCTGGCTGAACACAGAGCGGCTGCGTGGGATGACTTTGTGGAACATCAAGCTGACGGTGGTGTCGGCGGCATCTGGAAAATCTCCAGGGCACTTCGAGGGGAGAGAAAAAGACCAAACCGACCACTTCATGGACAGCGTGGTATTGTCTACTCCCCTGGAGATCGAGCAGAGGCCTTCGCCGACACCATGGAAGGCCAATTCTCTCCACACGCGGATGTCTACGACGAGGACACGTGTGAAATGATTGAAAACTTCCTGGAGGAATACCAACCTGACGAAGACGACCTACTGCCCACTGTCACTACACTTGAAGTGCAAGACCACATTCGCCGCCTTCGCTCGAAGAAGGCCCCTGGCCGGGACTCCTTAGGAACTCCAGCATTGAAGAACCTGCCGGCTTGGGTGATCGTCACGATCACCTGCATCTTCAACTCATGCCTACGCCTGGCTCATTTCCCGACCACCTGGAAGGATGCCAAGGTGATCATGATACCCAAGCCCGGCAAGGACCCTTTCTTCCCGGAGAACCACAGGCCGATCTCCCTTCTGCCTGTGCTCTTCAAGATTCTGGAGAAGATCGTCTTGGCGAGATTCCCTGAGGAGTTCTTCACGTCTATCAAGACAGAACAATTCGGCTTACGCACCGGCTACTCCACCACCCTTCAGCTTCGCAGAGTCCTGAACAACATCACCGGAGCTGTAGGAAGGAAGCACCACTCCACTTCGGTCCTGATAGACGTGAGAAAAGCCTTCGACAAGGTTGTAGCACGAGGGACTGCTCTTCAAGCTGTCATCGTCTCCATTGCCTGGCAGGACTTTTCGGCTGCTCCGCAGCTATCTCCACCTCCGGACCTTCTCCGTCAGCGTTGCCCGATCCACCTCCACGACCCGCCCAGTGACATCTAGTTGTGCCACAGGGATCAGTCCTCGGCCCGATCCTGTACCTGTGGTACACAAACGACATTCCGGTCGCTCCGAGAGTGCAGCTCTCCCTCTACGCGGACGATGCGTTTCTCACGGCCACTTCTGCCAAACTGAGGATGGCTGGGTTCTACATCCCAGCGGCAGCTGCACCTACTGGAGCCCTGGTTGACCAATTAGAGGATCAAGGTCAAAAATTTCACTAGGGCAAGGAGACAAGCGAACGGCCGTCACCTGTCACTCAACGGCGACGACATACCGTGGAAGACTTCAGTCAAGTACCTGGGGGTACTCCTGGACTCCAAGCTGACCTTCACACCCCACGTCAAGAGGATCTGTGGCCAAGCGAGGAAGGGCTTCGGTAGCATCGGCCCCCTGCTCAACTCCACGAAGCTACCGACCAGGACGAAGGTCCTGCTCTACACGGCTCTGATACGACCAATGCTCACATATGCGGCCCCAGCATGGTACCACCTCACCTGCAAGACCGCAGGGAGGTAGTTGCTCGCTGTCCAGAGCGTGTCTCCGGCCAGCCACTGGGTCGCCCTGGTTCGTGAGGAACACCGTAGTCAGGGCTTCGTCCAACGTCCCTACCATCAGGAGCTTCGTAGAAGGCCTGACATCGAGCCTAGAGGAAGCTGCAGAGTCCTCACCGTGGGATCACATCCGTGAGCTTCGCGCCCAGGAGGTCCCCATCTGCGTCTTCCCATGGATGACTGATGACATCGACTACAACTTCGACTGCTCCACGACACTTCACCCCACTGACAGGTAGCGAAAGCTACTAGGGCTTTGACCCTCGAGACACAAGGCAAAGGCCTAACCGGCAGAGGCCTTGAAAGATGTGGGGGGTCCACCCCCCACAGTGACAGCGACTTGAATTGACTAAACATTTGTGCAATTTACGAACATTGTTTTAAACTGATTCTTTCTGTTCACTTAGATTACTGAAAGGATTTAAAACCTTTAATCAAGTTCCAGTATGCTAACAGAATTTTTTTCGAAATTTATTTTTAATCAAGACAAATCATCACTAAACAAGAAATAATAAACTCGTAAAATTCTTAAAAATTAAAAATTTTCTTAACTGCAAACGCCTTATAATTTGATGGGTACTTTTTCACAGTTTTAAGCTGTAATTAATATCTGCAAAACTAGAATGCAAATTGCTTTGGGTACTAAGAATATTAAGAAAAAACTTTGAACTGTAAATAACTAAAGTAACTCATCAATAAGTCTTTACCTCGATCCTGGTCTTCGCCATAGCACTCCTGGTGTAGATTTCCACGTCCTGCGTGTTGAACGACTTTGAACATTAAATTTAAAAATTAATATAGTCCTAGCCCTTATCGAACTTTCGGCCATTGCACTTGTTCCTCTTCCTGCTTCTACAATCTAACTTGCCATAAGTTCAAACTTTTGTAGACAACACTCTTTTAACTTATCGGAAATTATTGAAATGCCTGTCTTTTGTGGTTTTTATGGATATTACGAAATATATTAATATGTTCACTATTGGGTATGTTTCTCCTTTTAATTTTTTGTTTGGGTTTTACCTTTAATTGCTTTTTTACATCACGTCTACTAATGACATTAAACCTAGTCCTACTATCTAATTACCTCTAATATCTAATGCTCCCAGGGGCTGGTTACTCGTAACCTGACGGGATTGGCGACCCCGGGTTCCCCGAGCAAAGTGGTCAGTATAGACTGGTTGGCACTATGCGACCCAGGATAAAGCTGTGCAGACTATCAGCGCAGCCAATGTACTGACTGCGCTGTGGGTGCTACAGACAGGGAGAAGCGTCCTTGGTTAGTAGAGCTAGTAAATTTCCATCTTAAAACCGTATATGCACTGATTGATACTAGCTTGAAGTGGTCTACCCGCAAAACGCCATGATTACCCCGCATGGCAGAGAGGGCACCTTCCAGAGGAATAATAACCGTGGATCCGCCACTAGATTCCTCCTATCCAAAACCTAACCAGCTTTTATGACTAAAGATAACTAATAATTTTTTATATGGTTCCGAAAGGTTTCCTAATAATTATACCAAGTCGCAGGCCACGTACACTCACTTCTACCCGTCAACTCTACCCGATCGCTGCACAACGACTCCCCACAACCTCCGGTCTCTGCCTGCTATCCTAGCAGGAATCATCCTACCAGAACCTGTCCAGAAGAAGTCCGGATGGTAGGAGGCTCCTATAGTTCAAGCTAAGAGCTAGAGTTCGGCGCAGCTGGCTATCGCGTTAGCGGCTACTGAAAGATAACGCGCGCCAAATTCAAATCTATAGCGGCACTCGCCGCATCAGTTATTGAGTTTTATTAATTTAACATGAATTAGTAAGGCAATACTAATTTACCCAGCTAGTACACTCAATTTTTTTACTAATTTTCAATATTTTGCCTTCTAAAAATGCTATCGATATTGCTTTAAAACAATAAGTGAGGAAATAGTTCTCACAAACAGCTGTACATTCTTTTATAAAGTACGTAAAAGAATGTCAAAGTTAATATTGATTGTTCTATGATGAATATTATTGCTCACCTATTCTCCCTGGACTATTTGGTACAGAGAGGATTAATAACAGCTAAAACTTAGGTTAATAATTTCCCTATTAATCTAAGATCCCGCTGTATACATGGACCTCTCATTATTTTACCGGATGAAATATTTTTTTTTATTTTTAAAATTAATAAATAATCATAAACCCCGGTCAGTTGCCATACCATTATCCTGGCAAGGCAATTTTTAATTTAAAATTATTTAATTAAAACCTTTTACGTGAAACACGATCATTCTTTTTCATTTAAAATTCAGTACGAATGGAAAGTTCAATATATACACAACATACTACAACACCGTTGCCTACCTTTTTTCTGACAATAATACCTGGCAACTAAGTGTGAAAAGTAAATGGGTGTGAAAATGTCTCCTCATTCTTTATCTCAAAAAATAAAATATGAAAATGTAGGTAGGTATATTTATTTATTGCCTAAATTCAAATGGTATATAGCCTTTTTTAATTGTGACAAGTCTTTTAGTTTATATTTTTATAATTTAATAATTTTATTTTAAAAGAAATGCTGACAAAGAGCGCTATATACATTGATATGTGCGTTAAAGAAAGACGCAAGAAAGAGCAACAGAGGAATAGACGGCCCAATAAGAGAGGGGACGAGCGTTCAGTTTTCCATTAGTTAGAGAAAGATGCCTGTACTCTCCATAAGAACACTTAATGTTAGTTTCCCTAAATATAAATGCTGAAAACTGTTCTCACTGTCATATCGTTTGAAATAAAATTCCCTTTAGTATGACAGAGATGTCGTGACATACATATTCAATACAGTTATTTGAGTTTTTGTGGGAAGAAATAGTGAGTAACCCTGAATCGTTTTAAAAGCCTTCAGCTTAAAATAAACAGGTCTGAAATCTATTAGTTTACGCAATTAATGTACTAACTAAAGATCCAACCTTTGTATAAGAACCGTTATAGTTCCTGAACTAGAGAAGTATTGAACGAATTCAATAAAAAGTAAATTTTCACACTGAATTCTTAGGTTTATATTGATGCTGTTAGTTTAAATTAAACACTAACGAAGAAGTTTTTTTTTTATTATTACTTCAGACAAGGTAGAGGATATTGTTATACTATACGAAAACAACGTGCGCGAACCAGCACCCGAACTCGGGCCCTTAAGTTGTAAGCTGAGATAGAATTTGCTCAGCTACG